>NC_072768.1:34824079-35109508 GCF_022539595.1 Amphiprion ocellaris
CTAAATTGGCTCTGACGAGTCACCAGCTGTAGTCAGTTGTATTCACTCAGAAGTTCAGAAGCTATGCCATTAAGAAAATTCGACTAACACAACTTTGTACATCACCAAAACCCAGGTGCTTTCGGTAGCCCACAAGCTTCTGGCAAGCAATGATCTGTTTTTTTTTCTGATCTGTGCTCAGGTCCTCCAACTTTCCCACTGTAGTGTTTGTCTAATGAGTTTGTCAAACAGGCCCTATTTATTGGCTCTGGAGTCACCAGCTGTAATCAATTGTAATCACTCAAGAGTAATTAAGAGGTCATGCTGTATACTTTTGACCCACCAGATTTTGTCTTATTTCCAGAGGACCTATAATCAATCTACGATTGCTTTTATGTGACAAAGACGTATGGGTTTCAGTGATTCCATCATAGAAAATTCTCAGTTACAGGAGTCATTTGGAACTGAACACTGCCATGATACACATAATCTTTAGAAGTGTATGGAAACTTCTGTTCACAAAGTTTCACTATCAGCTTTCCAGCAGTGTGATGAGGACACATACTTTGCCACCATCATCTGGATCTGGTGCTGGACTTCGGCCCGGACGTTGGCTGTGACGTTGTTGGCCAACTGATCGGTGGAGCTCTGGAAGCCGTCGATCATCTGCTGCAGCTCCCCGATCATTGGGTCTCGCGCCTCCTGTTCTCTCTGCTTCCTGCTCTTCATGTGAGTCTCCAGCTGCTGGATGTCTACAAAGATAAAAGTCAAAAGCAAAACTTTAGCCTTCCATCCTGAGAGCAAACACATCAGGAACACAGTCAGGGAATAATGTTTCACATATTAGGGCTGATCAAATGTCTCAGTATAACATAAAAGGTCACAGTAAGACTAAACCCACTGAGAAAAACAACCAGTGATCTGTCACCATTACTGCAGTGGTAAAGTTTAACAAGACACTTGGGTTGTTAAGAGTCGACGATATTGGGGCAAAGACTCTAAAAGTGGTATTTATGGTATGATTTCACTTCAGTAATTGACATAATAGGGATTAAAACCCTTCAACAATTATATAAAATACTACTTGACCTGACTGTCAGACATAATAAAGCTGAAACCCTTTGGTTTTATTAAATATGGAGCTTAACTGAAGTAATTTAAGTGGTAGAGTTAAGACCCTGCAGCATCAGTAAGTGGCATTAGCATGCAAAATAGTCATTTACTGTATACTGGTAATGTAATATTATAAAATTAAATAAATAATCATGCAGACACACTGACTAATTTCTGTGTAAAAATGCTGCAAACACCTTGTGTAAGAAAATATAAATAGAAGACATGTCTATATTTACATTTGCAGCATGGATCTCAGCGGTTTAGCCGGTTTGATTGATTATAATTAAAGTGTTGTTCTGCAGCTTTTTGCTCTGTAAAAACTCTGCATATATTACATGTTAAGTTTGCAGCTCCTAAAGCTGCACTGTTGTGTCACTGTATTTGCTGCACAATTTACCAATCCAATTACGTGTAAAGGATTTTAATTAAATTCCTCCACTATTTAAACCCATAAAGCCACCAGGTGACACTGTAGTCAGCTGAGACGTGTTTACGTGTTCTTCGACTGTAGCTCACCTTTATGCAAAACAGCTTTACTAAGTTCAGACGTACACTACTGCCCCAGCACAAAAAGGTAAATACTTTGAATTTATGTACCAAACTGCAGTGAAAACACCAAAGTTTAATCCATTGTCATCATCATTCACACTACAAACAACTCAACTGGGATGCCGTTATGTAAAATATAAACTCTTCGTCATTAAGTTTCTGTCAGGTTCGACATTACATCAGTTCTGAAGTCTTTTTTTTCCCTCTCGAATAAAATAAATGCATATTTATCCCATACTGTAGACGTGTTTTTTTTTTACTTTTTTCCTGCCTGTGTTTTAATGAACAGATGGATCGGTTTTGTGGAAATTAATTAAAAACTGTTGTTTTCCCCCTCAAAGCAAATGCATTGTCAACTCTGTCCCCTGGTTTCAACAGATTATCTTCATCCAAAGTAAGCAAAAATAAACTCCTATTTACTTTAATGAAACACAGCACAAAGAAAATGAAGGTTTTCTCTCTATTCGAGCTATTAATTTGTTTACCAGCAAGCATCTTTGTGTTAGACTATTGCAAATCAATCCTGCGGTGTTTTCTTTAAAATATTGCTTTTTATGGAATACTTAACCATGATTATTACAAATTAGAGGAACCACTGCATAATAGTGTGACGTACTGGTAAAACTCTTTTAAAAAAAAGTATAATTTGAGCATTATTACACAGTAGCTTCATGGCAGTGCAGATGTTACTGCAGCACTCACTAAACTGCAGTCAATATTTACAAATGAAATCCTGAATATGATAATGGATTAAACTTAAATTGGAGAAGAGGTGCAGTGGCCTCCTTATTTACTGCTGGCTAACTACGAGTGTCTCCCATCTCCACACATTATGACAGCCTTGGTAAATTAAAAAAAACAAAAAAAAGATGCAGCTTCTCAGAGCACAATCTCAGCAGAAGAAGAAGACGACTGCTTATCAACACATCAGTGCGCTGGCTGGCTCTGAAAAGGCGTCGCTACAAAGGCCGTCCCTGAGAACGTTCACAGAGATCGTTACTTAATTAGACTTCCAGATTAGATTAGACCTTGATTCAGTGCACGACAACCTATGAGACGGGAGCAAAGTGTCTCCACAGGGACGACGGCCACCGTGAGGCATCACAACAACCTGAAGGGATAGGAAAGTTCCAAAACTTTCACCTTACACCGATGCTAGAAAGTTAACACCATATAATGCCATTAACAATAATAGTTTCCTTCATGTTATTAGTAGCAATACTTTAGAAATGACAGTTTTAATATAACAGAAGCTGGATTTCCAGTGTGTGCAGTGCCTGGTTTTTACTCCCTAAACTGTTTTTGTTCTTCTCTTATAACCAAACTGCAGCTTTCAAGGTGACAAAACAAGAATCATTTCTGCACAAGCAAGCTTGTAAAGTAGTAATCCAAAGTAGACGTACAAAGCCAAATACTGCATTGTTTTGCTTACAGCCAACAGTCAGGGTGAGTCCCAGAAGCAACATACAGCCATGGAAAGAACCACCCTTGCTTTGTTGTTCATTTTGTTAATTTTAATGCCTGGTTAAACTAAAGGTACATTTGTTTGGACAAATATATCGATAACAACAAAAAATAGCTCATAAGAGTTTAATTTAGGAGCTGATATCGAACCATTTTCCATGGTTTTCTTGATAATAACTAAAATCACTTAAGTTCTTACATCAATAGCTATGGCATTGTACTGCCAAAAACAGCTTTTAGGCATTCCATGTTTCCTTTTCTGTCTGTGTAAATCACATCATGCATACAGGAGTTTGTACTTGATTGTATAACCATTGTTTTTGATGACAAGAGTGGTCTAATAATCTTTTCCATGACTGTAAAATCTGTCCACTGAGATTGATCAGTTTGTTTCCTGCACTTCCTTCTGCTGTTCTTCTCTATTTTCTTAATCTATTATCACTTTCATTCCACACTAAGGTTCAGATTTTAAATCATTATTAATTATTGTTTTCCAGACTCTGTTTCATTTTAATCTGCGGCTGTCTTCTAACTTAGTCACTAGCCGTTAGCATAGCTTTAGCCACTGTGAGAGGAGCTAATTTCCTGCTTTGTGTTTCTTGTTCAGTTTTTGCTGTTTTAGAGACATTTCTTAGACCACAGAGTGACAACAGACAGAGAGAGAAGGCTGCATCAGACCTGAAGTAGAGCATTTAATTTATCAATACAGATACCAACAATCGAAAAAATGTCGAACACCAGCCACGATAATCAGCCAGGTCGATAACTGGTCTACCCTAGCACAAAGTAAAACAATCAAAGAGAGACAACGGGTCCAACCAGATGAGAAATGACGACTTGTTCAAAGAATTCAAAGAGCAACAGTGACCGATGATTCATCAGGCCCTCAAATATGTCATCGTAGTTTGACGAGACGGTTAAAGTCATGTTTAACTGTTTAATTCTGCTTTATCACAGCTCTAAATGCAAATGCAACATTCACACTGGTAACTTGAACTCGTGCTGCTGCAAGCTACTACAAATCAGGTGTTCAAAGCAACAAGAGCAGTTATAATAAACCAAATTGCTGCAGAAAACATAAAGGTGAGTGATTCAACTGTGCACTAAATCACTGCTGCACTTATCTCTGCAGGGATTTTTCCTTTCAAAAGCAGCAGTGTGACGTGAAGGTGGAGAGACTTGAATGTGAAATGTATAAAAGACTGTCATTTTCCCTTAATGTCCAAAAAAAAATGTTTTTTTCCAGATTTGGACTAAGTGGACTGAGTACTTTAAATCTATTAGGACAGACTTGAGCTGATTTGACAGAATAATTAAATGAGAGGAAAATGTGGTCTATAGAATTACCATTTATAAGAATATACCATTTAAAAATAATAGTACTACAGTGCGTCTGAGAACCATTTTTCAGCCTGGCTTTTCCAGATGTTTCCTTTCATAACAGTTGTAAATTATTTACCATTAAACGTGGGAAGCTTTCACTCTAGATATTTAAAATAACACTACTAACGGTTTAAGTGTGCATAATGCTAATTTACTTCAAGCTACACTGACACTACATAAAATGATTAATGTGAAATGAATGTTTTTCCAAACTAAAAATGAAATAATGGTAAAAAAGAATATGAAAATGTATGAAAACACCGTTTAATTCCTCCTGTTTTTTGGCTTCTTTTCACATTTTTCAGCGCTTTGCTTTGACGCTGTCACAATGTCTTCCATTTTTCCGATTAAAAAAACAACAAATATTAGGTTTTGCATTCTGTCCTATAGCATCAAATCATTTTTTCTGATGTTTTAGTGTTTCTAGCTACAGTATAATTTCAGTAGCAGCACATTTAAGGCAAGTATTGTGTCAGGAAACACTACTTTCATCAGAAATCTAATGAACAACATTAAGTGTGTTGCAGCAGGTCATTACATATCTTGATCTACAACCTGTGTTTTAAACATGGGATTAAAAATGTATGTTAGAAATTGATTTAAAGGTTTAGACATTTGCCTAGAATGGACATTAATCTGTTCCTGAAAGGCCTGACTTATGTTATTTTTTAAAATATTCCTGAATATGTTTTGCAAAAGAAACGGCTCAGGTTCAAGTTGAACTTTTGAGCTTTCTGAAGGTGACGCACTGTAAGAAAATGCATCCATTCAGGGTAAAAAAAGTGCATGGTTGAGTTACGTCACCTTACATTCTTTTGTGCCTTGAAGCATAACCGTAGGTGGCTGGGGTTTTGGTCTTTTTGTGTCTTGTTTTGGTCGTTTTGTTTCTCGTATTTGTTGCTTTGAGTCTTGTTTTGGTCGTTTTGCACCTTGTTTTTGTTGTTTTGTTTCATTTCAGTTGTTTTGTGTCTCATTTCAGCTGTTTTGTGTCTCTTTTTTTTTTAGTTTTGTGTGTTGTTTTGATCATTTTGTGTCTCGTTTCGGTCGCTTCTTGTCTCGTATTGATAATTTTGTGTCTTGTTTTGTGTCTCGTTTCAGTCATTTTGTCTCATTTTTGCTGTTTTGTGTCTCGTTTCAGTCATTTTGTGTGTCATTTTGGTCGTTTTGTGTCTCATTTCAGTCATTTTGTGTCTCGTTTTTGTTGTTTTGCGTCTCATTTCAGTCGTTTTGTGTCTCATTTCAGTCATCTTGTGTCTCGTTTTTGCTATTTTGTGTGTCATTTCATGTCTCATTTATTTTGATCGTTTGTCTTGTTTTGTGTCTCATTTCAGTTGTTTTGTGTCTTGTTTTTTTTTGTTTTGTGTGTTGTTTCATTCGATTTGTGTCTCGTTTTGTGTCTCACTTCAATCATTTTGTGTCTCGTCGTTTTGTGTCGCGTTTTGGTCGTTTTGTGTCTCATTTCAGTCGTTTTGCGTCTTGTTTTTGTTGTTTTGTGTCTCATTTCAGTCGTTTTGTGTCTCGTTTCGGTCATTTTGTGTCTCATTTTGGTTGTTTTGTGTCTCGTTTCAGTTGTGTTGTCTCGTTTTTGTTGCTTTGTGTCTCATTTCGGTAGTTTTGTGTCCCGTTCCAGTGATTTTGTGTCTCGTTTTTGTTGTTTTGTGTCTCATTTCAGTCATATTGGGTCTCGTTTTTGTTGCTTTGTGTCTCGTTTCAGTCGTTTTGTGTCTCGTTTTGGTTGTTTTGTGTCTCATTTCAGTCGTTTTGTGTCTTGTTTTTGTTGTTTTGTGTCTCATTTCAGTCATTTTGTGTCTTGTTTTTGTTGTTTTGTGTCTTATTTCAGTCGTTTTGTGTCTCGTTTTTGTTGTTTTGTGTCTCATTTCAGTCGTTTTGTCTCACCGCACTGTGAGAAAATGCATCCATTCAGCATAAATAAAGTGTACGGTTGAGATCAGTCGCCTTACATTCTTGCGTTCCTTGTTTGAAGCTGTCGTTGATTTGTTGAAACATCGACTGGCAGCCTCTCTCGAAGACGGGCAGCACGATGCTCTGGAAGGCATCTTTGTAGGCGGCTTGGATCGGACCCTGCATCGCCTCGGCTGCTGCTCGTCCAATCGCATCCGTCGTGTTCTGGGAAACAGGAAGTAGATACGGTAAAACATGCGTAGGAGAGGACATGGGACAGGCGGTGGACTAACCTGGCCACTTACCTTTGATTTGACCACCTTGCCGACGTTATCCTTCAGGGTGACCTCCACGGCGGTCAGTTTGGCAGCAATCGTGTTGCTCAGCTGACCCGTCACTGGCTCCAGACTCTTGGAGATCGCTGGAGACAGAAAAAAAAAAAGAATTAGCCAGACAGATTAGCAAGAACTCCTCTACAATTAGGCAAAACAGCAACAACAAAAAAAAACAGACCGGAACATCTAGAGGGCAGGAGAGGCGAGGCAAGGAAAGATCTCTCCAAAGACTGCTTAATTTTAGAGTCTCAGTCCAACACACCTCGGCTGCTCCTGCTATATTTAATGTTACTTATGCTTTGGATGATCTCAAGCATTAAACAGCACTTTTATTTATTGATGTACATGCTGGTGTGCACTGTTTTTCAAGATGCTGCTTAGCACTGAGCATCGCCTTTGTTTCAAAATCATATCTAAACACAGATTTAACCCATTTTTAATGATTTGTGGGGTTGAATTGCCTTCATATTTGGCAATTAGCAAAGGAAAATACATTCACTTCTCAAATGGCGAAAAAAAAGGTGAAATTTCAAGTGCTCAGAGGTCCCTAAGCTGCACCAATCTTTCACCTTTTCAGACGTACAAGATGAATCACAACATTTCTGCTTTGATTATATAATGTATAACAAACATAAATAATACAAAAAAACTTGCAAGGCATGTTTAAGAGTCACTTTACGTACTTTCGATACAGCTACAACAGATAAATTTGCATGTGGGTGTTAGAAAGATTGGAGAAGGGAAGCCCAAGGACAGGAGAAACCAGCGTGCAAAATCCACAGACTGAAAACACAAAGTTAAACCTAAAATCTTCCTCCTCTACAACTGGAAGATAATGAAACGGTGCAACACCACCATCATCTGGAAGCAGCAGCGGACCTCATAAACTCGTCCATATGGTCTCAGTTAGGATTGTATTTTTTGCTTTTTGTGTTTGTTTGTTTTGAATCAAACCAAGTAAAAACACGTCCACCACAAGTTGACCCCACAAATCTTAAACAGAGAGCAGCGGGATTGAGAGATAAAAATTAGCCCAAATTAAACCATTTATTAAGAAAGAAAGAGACGGTAAAAACAGTAAAAATATTCAGATTTTTGACTTTCTGATGGTCTTGTTCTGGTTGTTTCATGTCTCGTTTTGTTGTTTCAAGTCTTGTTTTGGTAGTTTTGTGTTTTGCATTTGGTTTTTTTGTGTCTCGCATTTGTTGGTTTGTCTCATTTTGTTCATTTTTTGTCTCGTTTTGTCTTGTTTTGATCAAGAAAGCTGTGACTTAAAAGTGTCTTAAATCTAAGAAGTTTTTAGATAAAAAGACTTGATCGTCTATTTTTTTTGTCTAAATCTTCAAACATCTCAAAGCATGTGGTTAGTTGATTTCAGTGCTCTAACTACTATGTAAATGTAAGAGTTATACTAAATAATGACCAAAACAATAACATCTTACATTTAAGCCTTCAATGTACAGGAAGTGAGTGGAGAGTGGTCAACACTGGCATCTTTCTTTTTTCTGTTAAAATATGATGAATGTATGTGAACAACGCCCACTTTGTAGCGGTTGTAAAAATGTAAATAAGTCCCCTTTATTCCCAGTTTTGGATCTGCTGGCATTTGGAAAAATGTTAAAAAAAAGAATTTAACCTTAGTTTTTTTCCTTTTTATTGATTTTTGGCACTTATACTGCACAAAGACATTTGTATTTTAATTCTAGTCATGGTTGTGCTGCTTCCAAAAAGGTACAGGACTTTATATTGAAGTTAAAAAAGAGCCTACAGTCTGGAGAAATGTGACAGGAGCGAAAAAAAATGCTGAAAAACTGTAATTCTTGTACTTTAAGGTGAATTTCTGCATAGTAACGTGGGCCAGATCCTGTAAACTTAAACTGTAATACGACAAACTAGTCCGATCTCTGTCAGTAGAAATTCTCAACAGTGGTTTCTAATATTTACTGTATGTTTAAAACACATCTTCATCTCATCATCTGCTGTGTATTTGCATTTGTGTGCCTTCTTACTTTGTGGGACAGTTTTCTTGACCTCCTCTCGAAGCACTTTGTCCATCCGGTTGGTCAGAGCCGAGCTGAGGGCGTGACTGAGCTGCTGGCTGAGATGCTCCTGGAGCTGCTGCTGGTGATTCTGACTCTCTGCCAAAACTCGTTCTAGTCTTCGTCCTGCGTTTCGTCACGGGTCAAGGCTCACAGGAATAAGATGCAAACGGCTCATCACTAAGACATGCATGTGTAGTGTAGCGACAACTCTTTTGGTTTAAACTTATCTACAGTGCAAATTTTTCACCTACAGCTTCACGTGTGAGTGATAAATGACCGAAGGATACGCTCTTGTTCCTGGTGGTTTGTCAGGACGTGCTCTACCTGAGCCATAATGGAGCTCTGCATGGTTTCGATCTGTCCACGCAGCTCAGCCAGCTCCCTCTGCTGGCTACGCAGCAGCATCAGCAACTCATCCTGCACTTCAGCATTAAACTGGGAGCAGATGGAGAGAAAAGGTGACACAACAGACACTAAAATCTAATAAAAAAGTTAAAAAAAAAACACATCATATCACTGCAGTAAGAGACAAAAAACCCAGCCGTGACTCGAATTAGACAGGAGAATATCAGGAAACATCAGTATCTTGAGTAGTGAAAGTGAGTTAACAGGAGACAAAATACAAAAAACGTGAAAAATAAACACCAAAGAATGTCTGATTTTGTAAAACTATCACCATTTTAAAATGATTTCCACCAGCTACACATGTGAGAAACGTAAAATGCTGATAAAAGGCTCCAGACATCCATAAAAGGCGTTTTCAGCAACTCTTCAAATGCAACGTTCAAATTCAAAGTGTGTAACAAAGCAAAAGCCCACTGGTGTTACTTAAAACATTAACGTTGGCTCTGCTCTAATAAAGTGAGCCATGACACTTTACTAGTAAAACTGACGTTTCCTATAAAATATTTCAACCATTTAGTAAGCTTTCCCCTTTAACTGCTTTTCAACATTGAATTATTGTCAATTAAATTTGGCTTTTTTTGCAGAAAATGTACAAAAAAACGCCTCTTTTATGTGAAATTGAAAACAGATTTCTACAATGTAATGTCAATTAATTAAAAATATAATCAAACATTCATTAATTTTAATATCTGTACACGTGCTTCTCCTCCTGTGACACTTTAAAATTCAGTCTGAACAACTCCACAGAGCCCTGAAAAGACGTCTTATCGGGCAAAATAAGTGAAAGCACCTGTGCAGACTTGCAATAGGTGTGTGAGGCATTCAGGTGCTGATAACGTCCAATTTGACTTTCACAGATACAAAAGGTTTTTCTCCTCCTCAACCATTCATACAAATATCAAAATGCACATAAAGAGGTGAACGTGTATAGAAAGTTTTCAGGAAACAAATTACCTGAGCAGAATCCATTTGTCTGGACTGAGACGATTCACTGTAGAGAGAAGAAACACGATTTAAACGCATCTAACTTATATTATTTAAAGTGCATTTAATGAAATCCTGGACTACATTCAAACATTTAGGCTATTCTGTTTCATTAGATGTATTATTTTCCGACTGATATCAATTCCAAGAATTAAAGTTTGGCTTCAGCTGCTGGACTTTAATTAATTATGCTGAATGCACAGAGTGTCGGAACGTTCAGTCATTTGTCAGATGTCTTTATCCTGCTACTCAATGTGGAGAGCACAAAAAGCTGCACTTCATCAGTATTTTTAGTAAAATAATCACTTTCCTCTGCCAATCAACACTCTGTAAAAATACTAGAATCCACTGCGAGACAATCTTCCATTCGGCTTTATCACTAAGAACAACACACCGAACAAAGGTATCACTATTCGAGGAGACATTAGCATAAAAGACTGTGTGTAAATAGATCAACAGAAATAAACAACTAAAGTGTTTTTAACATTCAGCTGCTTCAATTGCGTATTTCTATCTTGTCACAAGCTCACGCTTGACAGTTTTTCCCCCTGAAATGTCATAAAACGATCTAGTTTAAGGGTTTCCCTCAAAATCATGTCATCTGAACTAGTTTCTATCTAAAATCTCAGCAGACACCATTTGTAGTTTGGGTAAATATTCCTTGTGAATATTTGAAGTTTTGGCGAATGCAACCGCAATAACATTGCAATTAGCTGCTGTTGCTAACTTAATGCTATGTTTGTTAGCATGCAGGTTGTAGCTGCTGCTGCTCAGTTTTCAGGTCATTAGCGAAACTTGTTGTCAATTTGTGATGTCAGGCACTTTAGTTTTTCACTTTTTAGTTGTTTTCTAACATAGTTGTAGCTTGCTACTCGCATTTGTTAAGTTCTTGGCCAAACTTGTTCTAGATCTGTGATTACTGATATCTGACTTTTTGTAGATTATCGGTGTCAAATTTTCAAGTTATTACAGACAATAGACTGTATCCAGACGCTTGACTTTTTCCAACGTCCTTTTAACATAATTGCAACTAGTAATACTGTCACGTGCTACTGTGGCAGTGAGTTCTGGAAACACTACATTAGACCTCTGATGCACCAAACTATTATTAAGATCAAATAACGCCGTCTGAGAATAACTAATGTTGATGACAGACAGACAGACAGACAGACAGACAGACAGACAGACAGACAGACAGACAGACCCTTTATTGATCCCGCAGTGGGGAAGTTTTCAATGGTTATTTCCTATTTCATAAATTTCTAGGGATATTGTGGCAATACATGTATTTAAAAACCTAAAAACACAAAAATGTTGTTAAATTCTGGTCATCCCTACTGAAATCATGATCTTTTTTCTAATTGCACAGGCATTCTCAATCAATATATTTGATGTTTTGATGAATGACAATAAAATTACAATTAGATATGGTTGCTACAGTTTTCATGTGATTCGTCAAACTTGTGGTACGTTTGTGACATCTGGCATTTGACTTTTTGATTGTCATCTTCTCAAATTTTAGTAAATTTATTACATGTCCTACTGTCCTACGGAGTGCTGGAAACGCTGAGATTTAAACTGTGATGCAGCAGACTATCATTAAAACTAAATAATGTCTGGCGTGTAACGAGCAATAACGGATTGCTATTTCCTGTTTCATGAGTTGTTTGGGATTTTTGTGGTAATGCATGTATTTAAAACCCTAAAAAATGAAAAATTTAGACGACGATTGCCATGGCAACAGCAGAAACTTCAAAGAATTCAGCTCAATTTGGATCAGTCATTCTGAAATCACGATGTTTTCTAATTGATTTAATTCATCTAATTGATCTAATCTAATCTAAATATTGATTCCCAATCAATATATTTGAAGTTTTGATGAATGACAATAAAATTACAATTAGATACGGTTGGCAGCATGCAGGATGCAGTTGCTGCTCCTCACAGTTGTAATGTGATTCGTCACACTTGTTGTACGTTTGTGATATCTGGCACTTTGCTTTTTGTCATCTTCCCAAATTTTTGTAAATTCATTACTTTAAACATTTTTGTAGTATAGTGTCCTACAGAGTGCTGGAAAAGTTAAGATTAAAACTGTGATGCAGCAGATTATCACTAAAATTAAATAATGTCTGGATTGCTATTTCCTGTTTCATCCGTTATTTGGGATTTTTTTGGGATAATGCATGTATTTAAAAAAAGTGAAAAATTTAGATGACGATTTCCATGGCAACAGCAGAATCTTCAAAGATTTCAGCTCCATTTGGATCAACCCTACTGAAATCATGAGCTTTTTTTTTAATTGCATGGTATTCCCGATCAAACAAAACCACACCTGTCATCTTTCTTCATCTTCCTCTTCAGTTTCGGTGACCCTCGCGGCGAGGTCTTCCAGTCCTTCACTGGTATTCTGTGAGAGGAACGAGAGCCACAGTTTCCAGAGGACGAAGCCAGACTGGCCACCTCGTCGTCAGGGTCACTGAGTCAAACACACAAACGTACACAGTAAAATCGCTGCGGTATCCTTCGGATGCCACTCGCTCTGTAATCATCCAGGAAAACATCAGCAACTACAGAATTTGTGTTGCACAACGCTTCGTGATGCTTGTTTATTTGAATAAACAGGAAGATGTTTTGTCGACTGGCGCTACCTCTGCTCGCCGCCGGCATCCTGACTGTCGTTCTGTGTGAGGTGATACGAGCGCCGATGGTAAGGCGAGCTCAAGTGTCTGTCCTTCGCCTCCTCTCTCGAGCTGCAGCAGACAGAAAAATCATAACAGTGATTCAGTGCACACAAAATGAAACTTTTAAAAGTTAAGGCATTAAAAACCTGTGATGAAGAATTTTCACGGTGCTGTTTTTCAGCAGATGTGGAATGAAAATTAAACAACAAACAAGTTGAATAAAATATCAACAATAGCAATATTATGTCACCATTTGCTCTGTAAGTGAAGAGCTTACGCAACTGCTTGTTCAAGGTAATGTGTCTGGAATCAGATGTTTTGTTCAAAAAGTTCTGGGACTTTTCATGGTACTAACTCTCCTAAATCCTCCTCACTCACCATATTCAAGAAATCCATAAACACACTGATTCTTTTTCCAATTTATGTATCTTATATGTCCTTGCCTATTTTATAAAGTGTCTTGTAAAGCTTTATGTAAATATTACTATTAGTATTACTTGTGCACATACAGCCCCACAAACACTTATAATACGGACAAGCAGTAATACATCTGGAAACTTCAAGACACTGCAGTAACAACAGCAGGATCGGGGTCATACGTATTTTTGTGACCAGGCAGGTACACATTTGCAACTTCTCCAAACGGGAGCACAGCAAACATCTCATTCAGCGTCAGTCAGCAACAGAACAAACAGCCATTTTCAGCCATTCTTGTCCAAAACTTGACGAAGTGCATCGAGTCAGGAGACCACCAGGATTATGCTGCTTGTTTTCACCAGCACTCACGAGGTTGTGCAGCAGGATCTAGTCCGTCAAGGTCGGACTGTCAACACAAAGCTCTACTGTAACATCCTGTGGGGTCTGAAGGAACGTTTGATGCAAGGCATGTGGGATCTTCAATGTCCATGCTGGTTACTCATGTTTTTTTTTTGGTCAAAACGACACAACTGATGCTTTCCTCCCATCCCTACTGACTAGATTTGGCTCATTGGGACTTCTTTCTCTTCCACCAAAATTATATTCAAGCAGTAGGGCTCTTTCTTTGACACAATTTGGGAGATTAATCGCAAACTAGATGGCACCGGGCTTGAGGAAGTGGAGTCCTTCACTTATATGGGGGTCGACAATCAAGGTGGTACAGATTCAGACGTCGAAGCAAGAACCGGAGAGCAGTCTTGTTGCAGCTCAAAAACATTAGTAGCTCTGGATATTCAGCTCAAATATATGATCAGTACTTCTTTATGGTTCTGAGACTTGGAGAAAAATACAAGAATACGAAAGTACAGACTTTCAACAGTTGGTAAAGAAAGATTCTCAAGATACGCTGGTTGGGTAAGATCAGTAACAACGACTTATGGTTAAAAACGTTGCACATACCAGCAGATAAAGAAAATGGAAGAAGTGGATGGCGCTGGATTTGTCAAGGAAATCTGTGACAAACACTACTAACAAGCCCTGACATGGCAAATTCAAGGAAAGAGGATGAAAGAACACCTGGCAAAGGGATCTACAAACAGACATCACGAGGTTTGGGCACATCTGGACGGTAAAGCTCAAGACCGGGTTCTCTGGAGTTTCCTGGTCAACAGCGCATACAACAGCTAGGATGTCAGGACATAAGAGATCGCAGATGCTGCCTGAAATGTTTACAGTATGGAACTTAAAGTGTTGCAGGAGCACTGGGAGCAGAGTATCGCTGCACCAAGAGACTACTCTGACGAGGACGGTGAACAAATTTAAGTCAGGTTAGATTTTTCATTACAAGTTTTTAATCACCCTTTATGTGTTTTGTACAATGTTGGTTGATGTATTTTTCATAGACTTAGCTTTAGAAACCTGAAAATATTTAAAAGTCACTCTGGCTGATTCTATCTTTGGTTAAATTCAAAGTGTGTACCACCAAACATTCAGATTACTTACCACTCTCCGAGACCGTTGTCCCTGAGGCTGTTCCTGGTTTCCCTGGTGATGTCCGGGGCAGCTGGCCAGGGTGTATGGCTCACACTGCCGTCCGAGGAGCCTCCTCCTGCCCCTGGGTTTTCCTGCGATAATGCGTTTTCCAGTAGAGACGGAGTGTGGCTGAGTCTGGTCTCGGACTCCACTGAACCACCAACTGGCCCATCTGCACCTCCAAGCTCAAGGGGCAACAGGCTGTGATAGGAAATGTAACTGGTTATTTTGAAGAATTGCTCTGGAGTGTTTTTGCTCATTTTAAGCAATGCAAGACAAGTGCATTTCCTCTGCATCTTTCAACAACAAGGTTATTCAAAGTGCTTTGCATGAAACGTCACGGAAATGAAGAAAAGAATGACAGAAAAATATAAAAAGACACTTGAGATGAAGGGAAAGAAAAAAATTGAGGACAAAAATAAACTACGGAATCTGGAATGCAGTGTAGTGCAAAACAGTTCAAGAAATAAAATATTACCAAGCCCAACTTAATCAAATACAGAAGCAAACTGAAAAACTTCAAGTATGATTTAAGAGAACAGAGAGGAGAACACAAAATCTGAATGTTTTTCTCTAATTTCTGCATGCTTTTCATTCATTCAGCACCATTTTTTAAATGTTTTTGAGGCTTTCTACGTATTTTCACATCTTGCTGACAGGTGAGTTAGCACTTTGTGGATATTCTTGGCACGTACACTTGATTTTCTCATCAGTAACACCATCGTACTTGATGTCAGCGTACCTGTTGTTGTTGGCTGTTCGTGGAGATGTCAACAGATGCAGAGCAGAGGCAGCCGAGGCCATGCTGTCTGTCTGGAGGGCAGAGAGAGGTAAGGGCTCCAAGCTGGACACCAGTCCACGCTGAAGCTGCAGAGTCTGGGACGCGATCTCTGGCATGTCCTGGGACATGGCGGTGGAGGCCGAGGAGATGACGTCTGGGGAGCGAGCCCTGGTCGGAGAGGCCAGAGGAGGCAGGAGGGGAGAATCCAGAACCTGAGGGCTGTCGAGCACCAGAGGACCACCGGAGGATGTCAAAGCCTGAAGACGGAGAGAAAAACCAAATTAATGTAGGTCATGCTGTGGAGAATGAGAAGAGGCTGGTGGAAGTAAGAAAGTGTTGTCGGATCTTACCTGCAGGTTCTCGAGTCCAGGTAGCAGCACAGCAGAAGCAGCTCTTGGGCTGCTGGTGGAGGTGGAGAGTGTTAAACTGCTGCCGCTGTTGTCTGCTCTGTTAGGACTCTGACTGACATCGTCCATGTTTCTGAACACAGGAAGAGAGGCGTAAATGTTCACGTGTGTGACCAGAACACAAAACAATGACTCTGTTATTCTATTACAGAGCTCCAAACTGCGACCTTTTCTTGAGTGTGAGTTGAAATTTCAGGTGACATTGTTTGAGTGAATAATGACTGTTTGCTGATCTGGTTCCTTGTGTCTGTATAGATAAATACTGCAAGTTATTGTGGTTGAAAAAAAGTATTATTTATTAACATTGTCTTGTGTAAATGGTTAATTTTACAAATATGATCCAAACACGAAACAACCTAGAACCAATTGTGTTAAATAAAGAAGGCTTGAGGCGAGGGAGACACCTGGTGGCAAAAGTGTTCAGGTGCAGGATGGGCGATCTTGACTGGGTCAGTTAAGAAGAAAAAGTAGCCCCACATTCAGTCATGATGGTTACTAGTTTAATAGCGATAACAGTTTTTACTAATAAACATGATCGACTGTGGTGTTGACGTAAAAACTAATAGAAAACGGCAGAGTCGATAAAAATCACTCTGTTTCAACTTGGATAAATCTGTATAGATGCTCTTTTCACCGTTTTCCAACAAATGGTTGGTCACACGTGTCAGAGCTGCTACACTGCAGTCGCCTGGCAGCATCGACCGTAGCCAGCATGGGAAGCGTTTAAGGAACATCGGTAAAATATAGTATTTGCAGACAAGCAGATGTTCAGTGTTTAGCCTGTGTCCAGTTTATTACTGACATCACAAGAGGACTGGTGGCAACATAAATATACTTTCAGATCAAGACATTTTTAGAAAATATCAAGTCTTGTATCACTGAAAGTCAATTCAATGTAACTAGGTTACGCAAAAAACAGCTGTTCGTGAGCATGCATGGTGGATTAACAGCTGTGGCGATGCTGAAACTAAAAAAGGACCTAGGTGTGGAATGACCAAATCATTTGGTGGTGCGACCAACCAGAACAGTTGGCTGCACCAGTGCTACCAGTGGAAAAGTTAGCGTGGAGCCCTGTATTAGTGATCAGTGGAGTCTGTATGTAACAGAGAAGCCTATGCAGGTATGATCAATAGCTACCAGACAGAACAGGGGTCATGTTACTCGGCTATTTTGAATCATTGATTGAATATTGTTAACAGTGATAGAATAACCTGAAAGCAGTCTATTATTTTGACAGATTCAAACACTGAGGCTGAGCTACTGTAACATGAAGCAACTCCCAATATATTAGCGGTTGTTGGCAGTACTGGTGCTTTCTCTCTTTCTTAACATAACAGAATCAAAGGAGTGCATACTGTGGAGTTTCTTCCTGGTGGAGTCAGTGTTTGTTGGATCGGAAAATCCCATTTTTTAGGGAGAGTTTTGCCATATTCTGCTTACTTTATTGGGAGCCCCACTTCAAAACTGTGGCAGGGTGGCACTAGTAATATTCTCCGGTGTGGTCTTGGTCGTAAATCGGTTGATTTTATTTGTCATTGTCTAATTCTGTAAAACTGCCTGTATATATGCCTGTGTTAGGAACAGTGGCTATGATGTTTTAGTGTTCTCTGCTGTTATTGCAGAAATAATTTTAAAAATAATTTATCTTGTGTGGTGCTGACATGAAAAATGACCACAGACTCTGTGTCACAGTGTCTATGTTTATTTTCCTCTCTTTGACCTTTTAAATACATAATCTGCAAGTTTGTTTTATATATTAATTACTCGTGTGGTTCAGTTCATTTTGAAGTTTAAATGTTATTAATCAAGCCTAATTAATATAAAGAATTGAATTGAAAAGACAGGCAATAATACATTTTGACAGATTTTTTACAACCCTGACAAAGCAACCTATAAATCAGACACTAGTGAAAAACCAGGAAAGTCAATGCATCTGGAGTCAGAGTTATTTAGTATAGCAATTAAAACGTTAAACAGTTTCTGGCACAGCCTTTATAGTCTATTTCCCAATTGTAATGACCCAAATTGCAAATAAATATGAACACCGATGATAAATTTCTGTCAAGTTTAACGTTCTAGTTAGAAGTTCTAATGCCCTGCAGAGACTTTCCACTATTTATCACACATTTACAATCGTTTTCTTTGTAAACCACAACACACAAAACAGTATTACAAGTATTTTGACAGATACTGCAAGACGACTCAAGTTTTTATTTATTTTCAGCTGAAACTAATCTAAACAAAAGATGTTATGACTTTTCTTGTGGTCTGTACCAAACATGCATGTTCCCTTATGTCTGGTGAATGTTATTTGTAAGCCGAGGCGTTTCTGTGACATCACAGTGCTTCAGTTCTAGTATAATGTTGTGGCACGTCTAGCCTTGTAAATATTTAGGTGACTGTTCAGCCCTACAGAAAAGCTCACCTGTTAGTCGAGTCAGAGTTGCTGCTGATAGCCGTCACAATGGTCAGACTGCTGGCGCTGCTGCCTGGAGATGCTGGTACCTGGAGGGTGAAAAAAGTTTAAAAAAAAAGTGATTTACAGGCAGCAAATTTAGTGAAACATTTAGAAAATCATTTCTCAGTGGTTCGAAACTGCACAAAATTAAAGCACAAACGCTAATGTCATGGGACGCCCCAGTAGCTCATCTGGTTGAGCGAATCTGTTTTTATTATCAACATTATATCTTGTTGTGTCCTTGCATCGTACTGCTCACAGGTAAGAAAAACAAGGACCCACTTCAAAACTAGTTTGTACAGACTGTGCATCAACGGTGTCATGCACTTGACCAATATGCAGGAGAAGCTGCTATTCACTGATGTTGCTAGGCGACAAATAAAAACATGCTTGACACACAGAGTTCACTTGCTGAAGGTGTAGAGTTTCAGTAAGCGACATGCTGGAGGGAAACTCAGACGCCACGCAGACGGATCGCTGCATGTGTGCACAAAAGGCAGCAGTAAACAGGTTCTGAAGAGTTTCTACCGAAGCGCTCGGTGTCATGAAGGCGTCCGGGGTCATCAGTTTGGGCATCGCTCCGCTGCCGGCTCCGGAGTTTGACAGGAAGTCAGAGGGAGCAGGAAGCGACGGGATCTTCCTCAGGTCGGTCTGGGAGCCACTTCCTGACTCCTTGTCAGAGCTCTGGTCAGTGAGATGGTCGGAAAACCCTGCTGGGAACGCAAAATGGAAAGAGTGCTTCAGTTCAGTGCGGGGAAAACATTAGACAAACACAAAACACATACCCAAGGACGAAAGAAATCACAGTTTTAAATCAGGGGAATTTTTGTTCAGCGGCTGTTCTGGTGTTTTTCACTGTGTTTTTTTGGTGCTGAATAACAGATTTTAAGCGGTACCTTTTTTCCACTTTCTTAATGCACAATGTAAACGATTAGCAACAAAATAAAGCTGAAGATAAATGTTTTATAGACATTTAACTCGTTCCTTTTCAAGAGGATGACCTGGGAGCTGCTCATTTGTCAAGGCCGGAAGAGTTTCTTGCAATGTTGACAGTTTTTACAGTTTAGATTGTTGATATTCTGACAGCAAAAGCTCTGCTGATAGTCATACTTAGGTCACACACTAAAACAAATGCAGTGCATAATGTTGTCATATCATATCTCACTGTTTCCCAGAGGATTAGAATTTATTTGTATTGGTGTAGCGTAAACAATGTGCATGCAGTGTGTAATCCAGGTTACTTTCCAAAGCTACGATTTACAAATTGCATTTCCGTAAATGCACAAAGATGCTTAAATTTCTGCAAATACAGCAGCTGAGACAGCTGTGTGACCAAAACTTTGGTTGAAATCACTGAAATAAGGCATCCTAAAGTCAGATTTACCTGCAACTACGTGACTTTATTCGCCCAGGTTGCAAATAGACTGCTGAATGTCAGGCTCTGTTGTGTGACCAATGAAAATGTTTTGTTGCAGGTTTTAGGTTGCATGTGAGATCAAAATGGTTGCACTCTGGAGCCCCGCTGTTTCACAAATCATAACATGTTTTTAATAATTCTGCACTGACAGGTTTTGCATTTAAGGCAAGGCTCCAGATCAACTTTTTCACTGGTAGCAAAGGTGCGACCAACTTTCTCATTTGGTTGCACCTCGTCTCAGACAAAACACATCACTTGCGGAACATTTTCTTATCGATAGACACAACAATTTACCAATGTTCCCTGAACGCCCCACATTGCAGGCTGTGGTAGCTGCTGCTTAGTAGCCCCGGTGTTTGGACAGGTGCCTGACCAAAACGCAGTTTAAAAAGCGATAAACTAGGGCGTTGTAATGTAAATAGCTGCATAATTCTGATTTAGAAGTGTATTAAGTTGCAGCTAATGCCAACTGAAAATATTCAGTTTGCAAAAAAATGGGTGGCTTTGATTGTGAAGCAGCAACAGAAACCCATTATGCAGCATGAGGACACTCAGCGCTGGAATCTTTTAAAATCAACATCTAAGCTGCTTTCATTTCACTAACTGTCCAAGATGAAACCCAGTGATTTTTTTTTTTTCTACATGCGCTCTTTTCTACGAGCAGTGCATACAGGTACGCTCTGCATTTCATGAGAAGACCACATCTTTAAGGCAAATAAGTACACCATAGTTATACAAGTACTACTTTCCACTACTGTGGTTAACACAGGAGCTGTCTGTACCAGTTAGAGTGACACCAGTACAGCTCAATGATCGTCGTGTACTAGAACAATGCGACCACTTGAAATTTTAACTCGCACACTCAAAAAAAAAGGTTGCAAATTTTGGTCGCAGTTTGGAGCCCTGATCTAAAGTCAAAAATCAAAACATGATATGGGAGAGAGAAGATATTGAAGAGCAAAGAGCGGATAAAAGCAAATAAAAAGGAGACGTCGAACAAAACGTACAAATATGGTTTATCTCAACGGGTTTATCCTGTGAATCGGTGTGTTAACTTACCAAGGCCATCCTGAGAGTCAGAATGGGGAAGGAAGCCTGCAGAGCCTGAACTCATGTTGGGCTGAAACCAGATCTGGACGTCCTGCAAACTCCTGAAAACACACAAACGCAGACAAATTAAAGACAACCAAAAATAACTAAACCTAAAGTCCACTGCATGTTTCTTGCAAACATTTCACACACCCACTGCTACATGCAACATGATCTGCTTTCTTCTTCTACAGTAGATCTTTCCACAATGGAAACAAATGCAATTCCAAAACATGACAGCAAGTTGAGCAACTATACACAATAACTGTTAACTCACACCTGCATCTAATGGGAGGGAGCTTGATGACAGAATCTTTTCTTACAGTAACAGTTTTGGATAAAAGACATCTTGAAGTAGAATGAACACTATAAATACATCCTGTATTTAATATCTGTCGGCTCTACTGTCACATTTACAGGAACTCAGAGTGTGAAAATCATCTCTGGGTGACGGTTATAAATAAAAAGCTAATCTTAGCAACTTGGTGCGTTTTGTTATTGACTTCCTGTAATCCAAATTGTCCTTGGCAACACTGGGGGTTTACTCCACTCCGCTAAAGCCAACATGAGCTTAACACTGACATCAGACACTGGAAGGAAACTCACTTGGTGTGGACACAGTAGAGCTTAATCTGGATGCCAGACTTGGACTCTGTGGGTCCTTGAGTCCCTTCTGAAGGAAAATACACAAGCAAACCAGTGATTAGCATAAATTAGGAGCAATAATTCTACCTATTTGGTGTCTTGTTTTAAAATGATAGCAAAAACTGTCCTGTGTAAATGTATATAAGCACCTGTAGTCATGCTTTCACTCTCCTCCTCAGCAGGGAGGACCTCGGTGTGTCGCAGTCGGCTGTGGCTGACGTCTCGGACCCCGAAGCTGAGCACCGGGTGGGTCAGCAGGAACTCTGACACCGCCGTGAAACTCGCCTTTCCTTTCTCCAAGTCCTGTCGCAGCTCCATCACGTACAGGACCTGGCAAAGAAGAGCAACATCAGCCAAGAAGAAGCAATTTTGAGGAACGAGTGGTGAAAGGGTTTTTTTAAAATCACAACTCAAAACCTTCCTGTTTAAAATGGCTTTTCATACCTAGCGGCCTGGTGACATTTTATTACTTTTATTTCTTTTAGATGTATTTTAGTGCTGTTTTATTGCTGTTTATTTTATTGTTTTATTGTATATTTTATGGGCTGCACAGTGGCGTAGTGGTTAACACTTTCACCTTGCAGCTAGAAGGTCTCTGGTTAGGGTCCCAGCCTTCCCGGATCTTTCTGCATGGAGTTTGCATGTTCTCCCTGTGCATGGTGGGTTTCCTCCAGGTACTCTGGTTTGCTCCCACAGCCCAAAAACATGCTGAGGATAACTGATTATTCTAAATTTGCCCGTAGGTGTGAGTGCGAGTGTGATTGTTTGTCCTTTTTAAGTAACCGTATTGTCTGTAAGTTATTTTCTTGTTTTTTTTACCGTGAAACATTTTGATCACCCTTTGGGCTGTTGTAAAGGGCTATAGAAATAAACTTTGATTGATTGATTGAAAGGCAAAGGAAAGGTCCAAAATTTCAAAAAAGAAACAAACTAGCCTCAAACTGGCTCACATGTGGAACAGCACATGATTTATTGCCTTAATTTAATTTTTGTCTTATTGTTTGTATCTATAAAAACACAGCTGTATGGCAACAGATTTATTTCAAAAGCATGTAAAAATGATAAAAAGTGGTTGAGCACTGTCATTAGTTAAAACATTCGAGATCATTCGTTCTGCTCACCTTCCTCTGGACATCAGTGAGGATGAGATACTCAGCAGAAAGGTCCAGACTGGCCTTGAGACTCGGCAGAGCCGATGAGTTGAACGGATCCGGAGAAAACCTACGAGAGGAAAACCACCCAGAGTTAATACTAAGAACAGACGGATTAATGGCCTGGGAGATTATCATGGTCGATACTTGCTATTTTTCCAACTGTTTGTATTTTTATTGACTGATTTTTGATCAATTAAATGCTACTTCAGGTCTGATACAGCCTAATATCTCCGTTTGTCTGTCGTCACTCTGTGGTCTCAGAAATGTCTCACAAGCAGCAAAAACTGAGCAACAAACCAGGAAATTAGCTTCTCTCACAGTGGCTAATGCTATGCTAACAGCTAGCAGCTAAGTTAGAAGGCAGTCACAGATTAACCTGAAATACAGTCTGGAAAACAATAATTAACAAAGCTTTAAGATCTGGACTGTAGTGGGAAATAAAAATGATGAAACAGTGAAACATTTAGAAAATAGAGAAGAAGGGCAGACATAACTGCAGGAGACAAACTGATCAATCTCAGCTGATCCCACATAAACAGAGAAGATCATTTAATCACTCACTGTTTCTATTTATCACATTCAGTTACAGTCACCCTTATTAATGAAGAAGTCTAGTCTCTGCTATCACATTATATTATGTTAAAACTTTACATTTAATGTGTATCGGGTCCAAATATTGGTTATCATCACTATAAAAAGTCAGATCAGTCTATCCCTAATTAGCATCTTTATACGGTGTTGTTGAACAACTATGTAAACGAATGGTGAGATATCAGCACCAATCTTCCCAAAATCTCTTGATTTGAGAACTAAATTTGACTTTGGGGTCAGTCTGAAGCACGTATTTGATGGAGGCATTTCAGGTAGACATTTATAGGGTTACTATTAGCCCAGTTTACTTCATTTTAGCCTCAGTTAGCTGGAGCCACCATGGATCACCAGTGAGGTTTCTGCCCTTTAGCCAGGTGCATCATTAGGTGCATTTTTTGAACCACATTTTTAGTCCATTATCGGCTGAAATCTCTGTGATTTTGAATGAAGTTTCCTGTCAGACATGAGCCTTATTTTAACATTTATACTGAGAATTCACCAAAAAGTTTTTTTGCTTGATGAAACATCCAAATGTTCTTCTGAAGACGCCCAGCTGGGAGCGCTTAAAAGCCCTCTGGAGGTGCAACATTTTTCCATCTGAGATGTTTTGGCTGATATGATACAGGTAAACCACAGAAGTAATTAACTACAGATCAATGTGGAGTAGAACAATGAAAATTTCCTCTCCTCGCTCTCAGACCTATTTACTCACATTGCTCCTACGCTCAATATCACCGCCCACTCCAATAAAAGAACAAATATGCACCTGCACTGCAGCTCTAACTTTAATCAGCACAAATCTTGTCAGATTTGCTCGTTTCCTTCCCAGATTATGCTTTGGGCTTCTGATGTGAGCGGTGCTGAAGTGAAATTTAAGCAGCATGGAGTGAGAAAAAAAGTTGAAGCTTTCGCATTTAAAAAAAATATCTATTATTGACATCGTTTAAAATCTTCTCTACTGTTGTTCAGTCATTATCTGGATATTTCTTCCATCGCTCCTCAACTGTTATAAAGTGATGAGTTGAAAGGGGAACATTTAAAAAAAATAATCTCTTGTCTAGAAAAAAAGCAAAGTGTTCAGTGTAGAATAGACACAGACTGCCAGAGCCTTGACTATAATGTAACTATGAGGTGTTCCCTTTGCATACAACTGAAACAATACGCTGAAGAGGAAAAATGCTTTAGTGGACACGTTTCCTGCTGATCATTTTCACTTTCAGTAAAATGAAAGCTAAGCTGCTTGTGCCTGTTCACGTCGTGGCTCAGCTTTATGAACCAAAATCCCCTATAGAGGTTCTGTTGCCCTCTAAAAGGCGAGGCAAGGCAAGTTCATCTGTATAGCACCCTTCATGTCCAAGACAATTCAAAGTGCTTTACATAAAACATTAAGAGCATTACAGTGAGGTGCAGATAGTTCAACGATATCGTGCAGATTTCATGCATAGGTGCATGAGAAAAGAAATGCTTTTAACCTGGATTTAAAAGTGTCTACATTTGGTGAAAGTTTAATGTCCACTGGCAGTTGGTTCCACCTGTTTACAGCATAACAGCTTAATGCTGCTTCTCCATGTTTAGTCCGGACTCTGGCCTGGAACAGCTGAGCTGAGTCCTTGGATCTAAGAGCCCTGCTAGGTTTTTATTCCCTGAATATCACAGATGTATTCTGAGCCTAAAATGTTCCAGAAAGGCACTAAAAGGAGCTACAGGGACATTAAACCTACGACAAACAGACTGATAAACTGTTTTCATCCCAAAGCTGTTCAGGTGTTTAACTGCCCAGTTGTGATCATATTGGCCAATTTTAAAACAGCAAAAAAAATCCTAACAAATCACAACATGACCCCAATAATGTGCAATAATAACCGCTACCTATACAATCTTATGCATTATTATGTTTGAGGTGCAGCATCGAGTGCTTAAATGCGTTCTTTTACCTCCTTTTAATTGTATTTTCTATCTTATTTCAGTCTTGTGAATATGCATTTTGTATTGTCAATGCTTTATTCTTTGCACTATTCTCACACTATTTTATTTATTTATTTATTTTTTTACACTCTTTGGACTGTAAAAGGAAAACAATGCAATTTTGTTGTACTTGTGCAATGGCAATGAAGGCATTTGTACTCTCTTTCTACCAAAGTCATAACATATCGCACTGGTAACTTCATTTCTACAACTGTACAATTTCATACAGCGCTTTTATCCAAAGCGACATACATCTGAAAGCAGATACAACACTAGCAGGGATGTAGTCAGGAGAAAACAACCTGGATGAGTGCCACAAAACATTTAAACATTTAATTGAGAATGATAGACAAAAGGAATTACCTGATGGTCTGTAAACAAGTCCAGGAAACGGTGCACCACATCTTCAGCTCCTGGTTCTGATCAGCTCCAGTTATCAGGAACCGCCAGAAAGGAACCCTACAGACAGAAGACAAAGAAAAAGTAGATTAGAACTCAAACAGCAAGGCCTCAAATGAATGTGTATGCATGAAGAAACTGAAAAACGTGAAGCAAAGAAGTGTGAATACTGACTCGGGGTCCTGTCTTTTGTGGTTGTCGCAGAAAAGAAGGCAGGACAGCGGGCGTCCTCCATGAGGCCGCAACTCATGAAGACATCTGGACAACAGACAAGAAAGAGTCAAGAAAAGACAGGAGGTGGGAATAACATAAAGTGAGGGAGGTAAAAGCAGAGAAATCATATGATAGAGCAAGAAAGTGGTTCTTACCTGGGCTTGTCCTGCCCTCCCTCTATGTATATCTGCCAGAACTTGATGTATCCGTCATGGCTGGCTGTGGCCAACACGGTTCCATCTGGAGACAGGGCACCTTCACTGACTCTCTGGACAATCAGAAAATAAACAATGTGTATGTTCATTAATGCAAAGAATCTATGCAACTAAAAGAACACAGCAAAATGACTCTGACATACATATATACATATATACATATAGACAGATAGACAGATAGATAGATAGAAGAGCAATGGAAGGTTTTTTTATCACCCTCAAAATCAAACAATTCCAAAGTGACAAGCCTGAATACAGTTGGAGGTTATGTGGAAACCCATCTGCTGGCCATTTTCACATATTTTGGGAACGCCTTAGCTTTTCTCAGCACTGGACAGATGCATGGCAGAGATTACATCAATACTACCCCTGAATTAGATTTTAACTTTGATGTACACTACCAGTTAAAAGTTTATTTTTTTATTTTAATGTTTATTTGGCAGGGACGATACACACAACATTGCCACAGAAAAGGGAAAATGCGATGCATATAAGACGTCTAGCTTCAGCTAATTTGCAGTCTTTGTCCCTGGTCAGGCGTTTGAAATACAATGAAATATACTAAATACAATTAAAAAATGCAGTGACACAAATACAGCGAATAATACAATAAATAAATAAATTTGGACACACTTTCTCATTCAGTGGTTTTTATTTCATTATTTTATACACTAATATACATTAATACTGAAGACATCAAAACTACAAAATAATACATATGGAATTATGTTATTGAAAAAAGGGGTTACTCTTCAGTTTTCATCTACAATGTAGAAAATAAAACAAACAGATAAAAAGCATTGAATGAGAAGGCATGTCCAAACTTTTGACTGCTGGTGTATTTTACTTAGGAAATTTGCCTTCTTCACTGACAAAACATAATAGATATTTACCACAAATACTACTAGCATGGGGTAAAGAAGCAATAACAAAAAAATGGCTGAGTAAAGATATCCCAAAAGTCACAGAATGGATGGAAATAATTCAGAAAATATACATTATGGAATGACTGACCTTTGCTTTGAGACATGCAAAACAAAAATGTGAAAAGTATTGGGAAAAATGGAAGTCTTATCTGAATATCAGGTGATCAGTTATTACTGAGCTGTTTGTTGATCATTTTTGAACGTATGAGAATGCATGGCTGTATTTCTTGGAAGGAGCAGACGCTAAACAAACTTCAACCCATAAATACATGGAAGACTCAAGAAAAACCGGGAGGATCACCGTTTTATATGGACAGTCTTGGACACTTAGAACCTTGGCTTTTATTGTGCTATACTGTGATGGCTGTTATTCTGTCTATATGTCGTTACATTTGTTTGTTTGTTATGTAAAAATAACAAAAATAAATTTTAAAAAATCACTTCAGACACACTGCTGTGACAGAAAATCTGCCATAAATGTCTACGAACTTCACCGAGTCCTTCAGGATGAGCAGGACTCAGATGATTCATTCTGTTTTAGTGATGCCATGTACTTCCGAATGTCCAGAAATCAAATGTTTGCCATCTAAAAAAATCATTTCAGACAGATAACCACACACCAAAAATGTCCACTAACTTCACTGAATCAGTCAGGATGAGCAGAACATTATCCAATCTGTGTTGCAGATGATCCATTCTGTTTTAGAGATTTCATGTATTTCTAAATGTTCAGAAATTCACTGTTTGTCTTCTATCCTGAGTCCTACCTGAGTGTGTCCCTTGATGGTGATGAGGCCTTCTTTCACGTCTGTGGCGTCGACAGGCCAACTGCTGCTGTTTGCTCTCAACACCTCCAGATCCCAAACTTCAGCCTAGAACAGGAAGTAAAATTACAGATGAAACGTTTGTTTTTCCTGAACATGAGAGTGTTAGAATCTGATGTCAGTTTTCTTTGTAAAATAAAAAATCATTAAGATTTGATTCACAAACGCGGGTTCATTGCATTGTGTGCACCTTCACATAATGGCTTAATGTTTACTCACATATATATTTTTAAATCAGGTTTGTACAGGTTTTTACAACATGGTTCAACCCGGTTTATGAAACTATCTTGCTATGAAAAGTGTGGATTTTAAGGCTGATGCTGTAGACTGTCTAGATATTAAAACTTACTGACTTAATTACTAAGACTTTTATTCTGAAAAGCTACTATAAATTGCACATACTGTGTTTTCCTTTACGTCAACTGAGACATTATATATTATATAACAAATTATTTATGTGAACACAGAGTCTGAAGCAGAATGTCTGAGTTGACAAAGAATGTTGAAAAGCATCTTCATGATATCTGCTAACTCTGACTGAGGCTTTAGTTTTTGTCATAGTGTACCCCTTAGATTCACAGAAATTTGTGTGTGTTTGACAAGGGATTAAGAAACAATATTAGCAAAATGCCGGTTCCTTCTTTTTCCTCTACTGTAAAAACTTCTCTTAGATTACAGCTCCACTCTCTATTACAAGTTTTACTCTATTTTCCATCCTAACACTTGCGTGTAAACTGACCCTGTCTTCATGCAGAAGGGCCAAAGTCTGGCTGGTGTCGTCCTGGTTCTCTTCGTTGTCGTCCAGGATGAACGGGCACCAGATGAGGCGATGGTGGGAGTTCAGTGGAGTGTCTTCTGGCCGTCGGATGTGAACCACAATCTGATCTCTGCAGGGAACGTGGGTTAAAGAAACTACAAGAAAAAGAAGAATTCCTGGAGGATCTGCTTCTGTCATGACTTGAATGGTTGATAATAAGCTGTTAGCATAAAACTACAGACCACGTTAAGATAAAAAGTTAACTTAACAGCACATGTCCTCCCACACATTTGTTTTCATATCAGGATACAGTATTTTGCTGCCAGTGCAGGTGAGCTGCCAGACCATCAGGTTTCCTGCTTCGTCTACACAACCCAACAGGGAGGAGTCGAGGTGGGCGAACGCCAGATCTGTGACGGCGCCGGTGAACCCCTTCAGCAGGGAGCGCTCGGCAGAATCCACACTCAGGACCCGGATCATGGCGTGGTTGTTTGCTCCTGAGGGAAGAAGTGATTATTTAAAAGACAAAGATAAACAAAGGAGTCTGTGGTGTTACACAAATCAATAGAAATTAATTGAAAAACCATAGAAACAATCACTAAATGGCAGTTCAACAAGGGGGATGAACAACTGTTGTCATTGGAGGCATTTTCTATAGATAAAGAAAGTCCCTTCTGCAAGTAAATTATCAAGAATAACATGGACACAAGCCCTACAAACAAAGTACTTCTTTGCTATTAAACTTGTGAAAGCCATGGCCATGGGTGGGGGCAAAAATGTCTTATCCAATTACCCTGAAAAACCAAAAAGGGGCAAACAAAATTATCTATATAGTCGTAAAACCGTACAGTAAATGTGAACAAGTTGTACGTGGCTGTATGACTGAAGTTCTTCAAATATTTGATGTTTTCAAAGTACATTCAGTAGTCCCAGAAAGTACTTCATAAGGCCTTTAGATGTGAGATTAACTGCTATTTGATTAAGGCTGACCATCGAAAACCGGTTCCAAAAGTTTGATTCTAGAGGAGGGAAAGACACTCTACAAATTCAACCCATCTTAGCTTCAAATACAGCGTGTTCAACAAACACCTACTGTGTATTTATTGCTCCCTATTTGTGCTATTAGTCACACAACTTGAATGCCCGCATGTCTTCTTATCTAAACTGGCATTATTCTCATGATAACATACTCAGCTGTTGCCAAGTTGCTTAATTAGAAGGTGAAGAGCACAAACTGCCTTGTAACAATCACTTTAATTTAACTAATGCTGCCTCAGTCTGCTTTACAAGGACAAGACTGTCGTTATTGTTGTAGTTACTTAGCCAAAGCAAACCTTGAAATATTCCAGAAACCAGACTAGAGACCAGAGTTCAGTCAGAGTTCTGATTACTTTATCCTTCTTTGTGTTTCTGCTGCTAACATTTATCTGAGGTAAGTCGTATTTCCTGCAACTGGTGAGAAGAAATCAAAAAGACATCACAATAATATGAACGAGGACTCTTTATTTCATTTCTGTGACAGACCTGCAGTAGCTATTCTGCTTTTTGTGGCAAGTTACAGCTGATTAAAGTAACTTTTCCTGACTTTAAAGTTACAACAACCCAATAATCAGCGTTTTTATGTTTCAGAAAAAGGATATGCAGTCAGGTTGTGGATGGTTAAAAACACAATAACTATATTAATCCATAAATGGAGGGTTTGTTGACCTAATTAGACAGATGGGCAACGCTTGAGGTTGAGTAGTACTTTTAACTTACTAAAAGTACTACTAGTGTACTATTTAAGTTCTGAATTGAAATGATTACCTGTGACAGTACAATCCAGAAAATGCAAAATGGAATTGAAAACAAAAGTACAAAATGCATATTAAGCAGCATAAAAGGAGGACAATGCTTCCAGTGGTCACTATGATGATAGAATACTGCATATTATATTATTATTAACACTTCATTTCTTCAGTCAGTAAAGTGGAATAACTACAATAATTAATTATCTGTGCAATAACACAAACATAGTATTATTATTTACTACACTGTATACATAAATTAGTATTTTTTTCTTAGAACAATGCACATTTTACCATTTACACTTAGAATTTTCCCACTTGTGTTCATATTTTTGTTTCTACTGCTTAATTTTCTAAGAATTTGAATGAGAGCAACTGTAATGTAAGCAATTTCCCCTCAGATATCAATATAAAAAATCAATAATATTTCTGATTCGGTTATTAATACTCATGCATTCGGCTCTAACTTCCTGCCTCTCAGTGAATCTGAATGGAGAGGAACCTGAACTGATAAGCAGAATCTGAACTGGAGTCAAACTCAGCACTACTACTGAGCATATTTGCTCTAAACTGGCTGGAAACAGCAGCAAGAAGCTTCAGAGATCAACTAGATTCAGCAGCTCACTGACCATAAGAAACAGAATCAACAAACGGGAGTAAAAAAGGAAGACGACACTGAGGAAACCATTCATTAGCTCATAGAATGAGACAGGTAAAATGGATGCGACGGTATAAAAGTCTGTTTTTCCTGCAGTGCTGTAGGTGAAGTTGTTGTTATTAATGGAATTGTGAACTCTGAAACGTACAAGGAAATTCTGGATGCGAATTTATGAACAAATCAGCCAAAAAAAATCTGACAGGAGCAGATATTTCAGCAGGATAAGGGTCCAAAGCACCAAAGAATATTTCCTCAGGAGAAAATCAAAGCCTCCCACAGTCTGACCTAAATCCCACAGAGCACCTACGAGATGCCAGAACATCACTGAGGATGAACCAAGAGCTTTGCTGGCAGAAATGTGAAGAACTTTCCTCTTAGCTGTGACAGAAAGTGGTTCATTCGATGCCCAGGTGCTGTCAAGCGGCTCTGGAAACTAATGGACGGTAAACTGAACACTACAGCACAGTAAGTGAAGCCATTCCAAATACTTTTACCTTCATTTTGAACATTGGACATGACATTTTATCATATAAAACTTAAAAAAACTGTATTTATGTAATATTCTGATTGATAAATGTGTCTGAGCCATTGCACTTCTCCAGAAAAACAATATTTGGTTTGATTTTGTTGTATTTTAGTTTATAGCATTAATTTTAAGTTTAAATTAACAGATTTAACGTCTGAAATAACTCATAATTCCTCACCTCTGATGGCATAGGCCAGGAAGGAGTTGGACACAGCGATCAGTCTGCCGTAGTAATACCTGTGCTCCCAGTCGTACTTGGCAACAGGCTGAATCTTCACCTGAATGAAACGCACACAAAAAAAGAAGAATAATCTCTAAACAAAAGCTATGAGGACATTTTTCATACTGTGTATCTAAATTGCATATATGGTCCATCTCATATCCTATAGATTGTTCATACTGTTAATCCTGTATTTACACTACGGTTCAGAAGTTTGAGATCATCCAGACAATTTCATGTTTTCCATAAAAAACTCCCACTTTTATCCATGTACTAACATAACTGCACAAGGGTTTTATAATCATCAATTAGTCTTTCAACACGATTATCTAACACAATGTAGCATTAAAACACAGGAGTGATGGTTGCTGGAAATGTTCCTCTGTACCTCTATGGAGATATTCCATTAAAAATCAGCTGTTTCCAGCTAGAATAGTCATTTATCACATTAACAATGTCTACACTGTATTTACGATTAATTTAATGTTATCTTCATTGAAAAAAAATGCTTTTCTTTCAAAAATAAGGACATTTTTAAGTGACCCCAAACTGTAGTGTACACTGCATACATCTAATAGCAATAATGCTGTTTTCACTCTTTATACAGTTTATATCAGGGGTGTCAAACCCATTTCAGTTCAGGAGCCACAAACAAGCTAATTTGATCTCAAGGGACCAGTAAAATCAGAGCATAATAACCTATAAATAACCACAAATTCCAAATATTCTCCTTTGTTTTAGTGCAAAAAAGCACATTCTGAAAATGTTCACATTTAATGAACTATCTTCTTACACATTATGAACCACCTGAAAATTTTTAATAAAAATAAGTGCAATTTCAACAACATCACGCCTCAGTTAATCATTTACACATTAACAAGACAGATCACAGCGTATCTACAAAGGCACAAAACTTCTAGTCACAGGTATCTGGAACTGAACAATTTTACTTTATGCTCAAAACAACTTGTCAAGATCTAGAAATTATTTTAAATTTACAATTTGCAGGTAGTGTCTTCCCTGGAATTTTTACAAAGTCATCCTGCGGGACACCCTGGTTCGTACAGCTCATACCACTATTTATCTCTACCTGTAGATTTAGATTATCTATTTTATATTCTATCCATATATCTACATAATCATAATAGACTTAGGCGACTTTATTAATCCCCAGAGGGAACTTAAGTTGTTACTGCAGCATGGATATTCACTAAAGAGGTTAAAGAAAGAGGAGGAGCAGCAGCGCATTTTTGAGAAACGCACAGGCAGAATTTGGCTAATGCTAACGCTGTTGTATTGTCGTATTAGTCCGACAGCATCAGCATTAGCATGGACATCGTCGTCTGCGGCATTTTAAGTGAAGTGTGATGTCAGAGCTGGTAGGTCCGTGTGATACAGCAGGGGTAGGGTGGGGGTGGGGTCCAAGTATTCAGATCTCAAAGTTAATATTCGGATACCGCCACAACGACCGAATATTCGGATATTCAGGTCCAGAACCTCATTCTCAACTTCACCTAAATTGCACAGCGAACAAAGTCTGTCGTTCTGTGGAGCAGCATTAAAGCTCCCAGACTCTAAAGCTAATAGAAATGTTCCTGGGTGTAACTGTGCACACAGGGATCTCTGTCTTTTGCTTAAATTAAACTTCACATAATTTAGAACGCTGTATCTATTTTTTAAAAAGACAGTTTGTAATTTCGGTTTATACCAAACATCAACAGACCATTTTTCTCTAAACCTAAGAAACATCTCACTCCTCATCTCCTGGATATCACAGTCTAAGCCATTATAGCAAATAAATGAGGAGTTGTTCAAATGAAATAAAGATTTTAGCTGATTAGCCCAGGCTAGACGATTGAAGATGCCCCAATTAAATATCTTTTTTGCGACTCTCTGATTGGACATTTTCACCAGTCTATTTTAAAGGCAAGCATTTGGCATTTATGTCTGATGTTTGGAGGTTCCCATCCCGTATCTCCAGTAATGGTCAAAACAATAAAGTTGAATTTAATCTAATTTAATTTTCTAACTCTGAGTCTGTTTAGCTCAGAAGCCAAAGAGAATCACAAAAAAAACGTTAATTTTTCATAAATACACACCAGTCCTTGTTGTTATTTTTGTTTTACTGAAAAAGTCACACAACGAGGGAATAAAAATTATTTCACAGATCTTTCAATAGTGAAGCAGTTGTCATTTGTAAGCTCCTGAGACCACGCTGAGTCATCACAGACGCAGGTTTTGACGGATATAAAAATAACAAACCTCTTTCAGGTACACACTGTTTCAGGTAGCGACTGTTTTCTAAATTTCTGATGTATTCTGTCCCCTGATGTTCTGTAAGTGATGATGTGATTTTTTTCCTTACCTTGCTGCTTCCTCGAGCCTTGCTGTTGATGCTGGATTCTTGGCTCGCCACGACCTCCACGTTGTTGGAGGTGATGGGGATGCAGGTGGAGCCGTCGTCACCGGTGAGGCGGCTGAAACGGCACAACATCGCTTTAGTTTCCTCAAGTCCGCACACACATTAACGGGCAACTCTAATGATCCACTCACATTATCTGAGTCTCCTGGGCGGTGCTCACGTCTGTGGAGAGGGGTCTGGTGGTGTCCGACATGGTCGACCGGTCGGTGCTCGCCAACACTCCCAGTAGCCCGTTCAGCTCTCCGTTGAAAGATGGCTTCCTCTGACCATCGCTTGACGGCGGATCTAGAGAAGACATTGAAAACAGGGGTTATTTTGAGAAGAAAATATCTGTCCTGGAGGTCTCTTAGAGGATTATTTTGAAGCATTAACATATAACTTGTGCATAAAAGTGTAAAAAGAACTAGACTTTGAGCTTAAAAGCAAATTTGGCGGCTCAAACATGAGTTAAAAAAAAAAAAGCCCTCAGCTTTGGGTTTGATTCCCACCTGGACAACCAGACATTTGCTGCAGGTCATTTCTTATCTTTCTCTATGACACATATCTAAATTTTGCATCATAACAGCCCCCTTTTGACTGTATTTTTACGTACTAAAAACTTGAAAATTACAACTCTCTTATTCTTGATGGAGTTTCATATTCCAGCAGACAGTGAGTGAAAATATTTACTCCACTCCTTGGCAACTATGTTTAAATTACAGAGGTGGTTCTGTATTAGAAATGAATCATCCAGCAGAAAAAAAAACACACAGGTCACTGGGAGCCTCGACAAATTATTTGATTTCATAATATCATAAATTGTGGGGTTTTTTGTGCAGACAAACGCACATTACTACTGAAACAGCTTCTTCTGAATACCTGCTAATTTGCTTTATAGTAAGAGAATGGTATTTGAAAGTTGCTAATCTCACTTTCCTTTTCTTACAAATGCCAATAAACATTATTCTGACTGTAGGAGAATAATTGTTTTTTACAACATACAAGTAGTAAAGATTGCTTTCAGTTTGAGTTGGCCAGTTTTAAAGCTGTGTTTGTTTGCCTGCTGGATCACAGTCAATAACTGCTGGCACATTTCAACAGAAACGAAACGCAGATTAATTACTATTCTTCTGTAAACACAGACCAAAATATTTACTCTAAAATGGCTCTATAGGCATCAAGAAACAGTCATCTGGTTAGTTAATTTCTATCTAAATGATCTCACACTAAATAAAGTAAACAGCAGTTAAAAAATTGAATACTTCTGATAGTTCATCACATTAAATGTTGTGACAAGGCAGCAGGTGTATAAAGTTATCTATTATAGAGACGCCTCCTGTACAATGCAGATCAAAATCTTTCAAAACAATTTTATTATTGACTTGGACAATAATCCTGTCAAATAGGGGGAAAATTATTAAGTGAAATGTCCAAATATTGATTTATTCTAAATACACATCACATATCTGTGGAAAAAAGTTGCCAGCACACTGATTTCATTTAATAAGGAAATAAATATTATCTTTAATTTCTGGATTAAATGTTAAATATGTTAGGGCTGCAACTAAGGATCATTCTCCTTGTTGATTAATCTGTTAATTATTTTTTAGAGCCATCAATTTGTTGTTTGGTCTATAAAGTACCAGAAAATGGTGAAAAATGTCAATTACAGCTTCCCAAAGTCCAAGATGACAAATATCTTGTTTTGTCCGCAACCCAAAGATATTCAGTTTACTGTCATAGAAGATGAAAGAAACTAGAAAATATTTACAGGAAGCTGGATTCAGAGATTTTTGATTTTTTTTCTTTAAAGAAATTAAGATTAAACAATCACCAACGTAGCTGTTGATTAATTTAATAGTTGACAACTAATGTAATGGAACACGAAGATTTAATATGTTACTTTTACATTTCGATGTTCATTTTAAAAAAAGTAAAAACTGTAAACACGAGCACAAAATCCTGCCCAACACTGTCCCAGTAAGTTTACTGATCTGACACCATTTTGATGGATGTTAACGTGGTTGAATCTGCTAAGAACAAAACACAACGATGCAAATGGAGCAGGATATTCTGCACACAAGATTCAACACTTTAGGACACCTGTGTTTTCTTTTACAACAACTTTCCTAAACCTGCACAAGTCTTTGTCGCCGTACTTTAATCATTTTCACATTTTCTAAATGAATCAACAATGAATTGATTTCAAACCTAAAATTTGAAAAAGTGTGAGATTAGTACCTCAAAAAAGCAAAATACAAAATACACTATGCAGATGTATGACCCAGGGTTCATTTATTATTATTACTTTATTTAGCTTGGTTGCAGAATTTCCAACACTTAGATGCTGCTCCTGAGCTATGAACAGCTACTTTTTCAGTATCAGAGACTTTTCACAGAAAGGTTCTATTATGTTCTTAATGGAATCGCTTTATTTTTGATTATTGTTACTGTATTTAATAAGATAAATGCTTGAAGCAATATAAATCTGCAAGTTGTCATACTTTCATTAGAATGCAGAGCAGCTAATATTGTAAGGGTTTGTCATGAGGTAACAATCCATCACGTTTTAAATCTATTACACAATAAATATTAAAATTATACAGTGTTGTACAAAGTGCTGCTAGATTTATTTTCACAAATCGTTCAGCCTTGGTCAAACAAGGGACAACTAGTGTCTTGAAATAATCCAACAACAGCGACCTTCTACGCAGTTTATGGAGGCTCAAGCTAATTATTGATGCCAACAGAACAAATCTCGGCAAGCCGGGGTAAAAACACGCCAAAATGCGCTGCTTTAAAATGGAAAGAGCACGTATAACAGAGAGAATTTCAAATTAACGAACCCTTTTCCTACGTTTTCGTGGCCTGGAAGCAGAGAAGACAGCTTTACTGCCCCAGAAAATAGACAGACACAAGCTAACTCGTAACCTTGCTAACACTGGGGACTTTCCGACGCAGTTAGCGCCCAAACACTACTACGAACCCGGATTAATCCGTTTCCCGGCGAATATTAGCGTGAAAATGTGTGTGTGAATTAATGTATGTTCATGTTGTGCTCATACAAAAAAGCGGTGCGTCTTTAGCAAACAGGTAGTGAAACTGCTGCTGGGCTAACTTCGCTCCGGCGCAGTTAGCATCCCGCAGCAGCGCGCTAAACCCACTCACGTTAGCAGCGTACTGCTTTAGCCGCCTAGCTCGCTAGTTAGCATCCCGTTAGCATTCCGTTAGCCTCCGCGGCCTAAAGAAGCGCAGCCGCTTTTCACTCCCGGTCCCACTTACCGGCGCTGTTCCCGGGACGGTCGAGCTTGAGGATGTCCCGGAGATGCTGGGTCGCACCCTCGATGTCTATGTTGGAGTTGGATGCCATGGGTGAGGGAAAGGGGGACGCTGGGTTAATTTAGGGGGAGAGAATGATTTCTTGTTTGATGCGACGCTGTCACAATTCACCCAGAGCAACCGTCTAAACTTCCGCTTTGTCCGCGGCCTGGATTCCGACTTCTCACCGTGTCCGCTCAATGGTTCCTACCTCAAAATATAACCGAGTTCATATATATTGTACACAGAGAGGCGTCTTACTGCCCTCCACCGTCAGGAACCACTGCTGCAGGTGGCAACTAGTGCTCTATCAATTAATCTATCGACTATTTTACATTTCAGAGTCAAAGTGTAAACGATTAATTTTTCAAATTACGAGATGGAAACAAATATTAAAGTGGAAACCCGTAGGCTTAAACAGGCTATCCAACCAGCACAGCTCTCAATAATCTACACATGGAAAAGTTATATTATAGATACTTCACTCTGGTGCACAGTCCGCACATTTAACCTTCACATTGTGATTATTTTGTACATGTTGTACATCTCTTTCCTAGTAGACTCTAGGGCAATATATCTGTTTACTCTACTTCAGTTAATTTTCTGTTAATCTTTCTAGTTTTTAGCATTAGTGTACAGTTTACATCTTGTACTGGTGGTATCTTATTTTTTCTAGACACTTGACACACTGTGACACTTCACAGACACTTTAAGAAACTTACATTTTGTACTTTGCATTTGTACTTTGTATTCTTGTCATTTCTATTTTACTACTTACCTGTGTGTAACTGTGTATATTCCACTAACCTTTGGTTATTCTTTGTTGTACTCTGGCAAAATAATTTCCTCTGGAGTGAATAAAGCAGATTATCTTTAAAAAATCTGTGCAGCATCAGCTTGTGTAAACATACAAGAATCTGTGCAAAATCTGTATTTTTCTACTTACAAATATGAGCAAAAAAGGATAAAAATCTGGCCAATATTAATACTCTATCAGTATTTTTACTCATGAACGAATCTGTACAATGCTGTGTATGTGCAATACTGTTATTCTCACATCCAGAGGAATTTGGACAATCTGAATATCCCTGAATCCTTTGAATTTCCCTCAGGATTAATAAAGAATATCTATCTATCTATCTATAGATATGGAATAACTAGGACTTGTGTACATATTTTTTAATTTCATTTTTAGATATTCCCTAAATGTTTGCCCTTTGCTGCTGTAACAATGTCAATTTTCTCACTGTTGTATTAATAAAAGATATCCTACTGTATGGTATGAATATTTTGCACATTTTAAAACTGCAATATAGATTTTTCTACATATACAAGAATCTATGCAATAATAATATTTTTCGAATCCTGGAAGAATTGTGCAATGTCGATAAAATCTGTGCAATATCAACATTTCTTCTAAGTATTTGTAGTTATGGAAGTATCTGTGCATTGATATGTGCAATATTGCAATTTCCACATCCAGAGAATTTTTCTTTCTGTGCAATATCTGAATCTCCACATTTCCACATCAGCACTTATTACAACATGCTACAAGTTTCCCCACTGTGGGATTAATAAAGGCTTATTGTCTCTTATCTGAAACTCCAACACGAGAAAATAAATATAAACGACGACTTATTATTTAAGGCAGTTGCGCAACTCCAACAGAAATCCAAGCTTCTTTTTTAAATTTCTCAGTAATTTTATTGGTTGTCTCCAATAACGTCTAAGCGTTCTGGCATCTACAAATATGCAACTTTAAAGTCTTTTTTCCCATTTTAATTATAAAAAAAAAAAAAAAAAATCCTGTCTCTTATCAGACCAAATTCTTTAAAGACAAGTGCTCAATACTGAATCAATTTAATCATTCTACAATGGTTAGCATGACGTTATAGGAGTCTTTCTGCCTCTACAATAAAATAATAATTTTTAAAAAATGTAAGAAACTAAAAGCTGGAAAAGTTTAGAACTCACACTAGAAAAGGCATCCAAAATTGTTTTTTGCTTTGGATAGCATTAACATCCGGCTTTGTATTGCTAATAAGCAATCAAACTAATATTTTTTTCATTTTTGCAACCAAATCTTCATTGTTAATGTAGATTAAAAATAACTAAACTCTGTGTATCTAAGAAGCTTGAAATCAGAGCAAATGATCAGACTTCTCTTATAGATTTGCCACTGAAAATGAAAATTGTGGAAGTTCTTTTTAATCAAGCAGCAAAGAAAGTCGTAGCATGATGTGCTTCAGCTAATTTGCTTTACCTATTTCATGTAGTTTGCTAATTTTCTGCAGCCCTGCAGAAGTCAAACATACTTGGACAGCGCTCAGATGAAATCTCACTGTGAGTTAATAAATAAGAGAAACTGGGAAGCCATTAGCCAGAAAGTGATACGGAGAGACGAGAAGACACCATTAAGAAAAAAGTCCAGGTTTTATTGTGTATCGTGGCTGTAGTCCATGTTAACTGCCAGACATGTGTGTGAAAGAAGAGACAGAGAGGGAGGGAAAAAATGTGGGATCAGAGCAGAAAAATTCTTTGGTTTGCAAGAGCAAAACCTGGCATGAAAGAATATGAATCATGACGAGAGTTAACAATTGTGTGGAAGGAAGGTAGAACTCAGTTTTAACACACTAAGGCAGGCTAAAGTAAACACACGAGTGGTATCTAAAAACAAATTACAAAACACAAGAGAGCCAGAGCTGAAGAGGCTGACTGTGAACCTGAACATGGATCTACGAACCAGTCAACAGCAGCGCTAACAGGACCGAGTTGACAGCAGTGGAGTCGACAGAAGAGCAGAACGGGTCAGATCGGAGTCGAGACGAGTGGAGAGCGGAGCGGAGTTAATGGCGTCGGTCAGCTATTTGTCCTTCTGGTGGCTTGAGTGTAGATATTGAAATGAGGGGCTCCCAGCGTCATGCAGATCAGCAGAGTAGGCAGACAGGGGCGTCTGATTGGTCGGCCGGCTCTCAGCAAAGAAACACGTCGCAGTTCTACTGGCTGGGCTGGTCTGAAACCCACCTGGATGAGGTTCAGTGATTGACATCTAGAATCCGGTGTTTGTCAAACAGGCAGGAGGGAGGGACGAGTGCTCTCTCTCTCTCTCTCTCTCTCTCTCTCTCTCTCGCTCTCTCGCTCTCTCTCCTCTCCATCCTCCCTCCCTCCCCTCCCTCCAGACTTCATCGCACAGTGCCCTTCACTATGGCCGCCCCCGCCCGCCACAGCACAGAGGCGGCTTAACCAAAGTTGTGAATGGCCAGCCTGAACATGTCATTGGTGCACACCCACGCATCGTTAATGTTCTTCAGGATGAAACTCTGGTGGAAACCCATGATGGGGTCTTCATCTGCCTGCAGACACACAAACAGAGGAGGATCAGCGCAAACGTTAGCAGTGGAGTGATTTAATTCATCTGTTTTTACACATCAACTTAACCCTAAAAACCTACCAACAGGTTATAAACTCCCATCTTTAAAAATAACAATAACAGTCAAAATTACAGCATTTGTCATTGGAAGAAACAGCAAAAACTTTAAACTTTCCACAGTACTTGAACTAATCAAGTGGAAAATCAAATTTTAAAATCATATTATTTCATCAAAACCACTTAATTCTACATGTTTCATTTCAAAACTAGCCCAAAAATAAACTGTTTTCTTAGATCAGATTCTGTAAAAAGCAAAAAATTTTGCAATCCTCAACACAACCACGAAGCTGTGATTAATTAAGCTGCGACCAACAGACACATGACAACAATTCAAGAACTTTTTCAGCTGAACTGCAGGCAATGTTTACACAAAGCAGATAAGGAGGCTAGTATGGAGGGAAATAAAATAAACATTTAAATTATTGGTAACACCTGTGGGCAGCTGGAAAAATGTTGTACATGTTGATTCCAGTGTTTTCAATTTTTGAAAAGTAATTCAACTTTCTTTTTTTCTAACTTCCTGATTTATGGCATTACAAGTTTGTCATACTGCACAGAAGAGATTTCACAGTTTTCTCTCCTTATTTATGGTTGTTCTGTTTCCATAGAGGTGCAAGAATTTTAAATTGCAGTGAAAAACGAGTCCACAGTGAGTAAAAATGTGACAGGAGCAAATAAAAAGACGGGCAGAAATTTTAAAGTTAAGTTTTAAGTTAAAGTTTATCAGCTGTGTCGATTACTAGTCATACAGTTCCTTTAGGTTTAAAAAGTAATGCAGTTATTATCACCCACTTAATGCTGGTGGCCGATCTTTAACAAGATTTTACCAAACAAACTAGCCCTTTAATCAAAGCTAAACAGTTCATCTTGACAGTGAACCATGTGGGTTATCCTTATGTCTAGATTCTGACATAAACAGTAAATGTATTTCTCTAGTCAAGACATTTGCATACATGATTTTTTTTAATGAAACCAGCTTTGTTTACATCCATGTTTACTTCTACTGCAGGTCCATTGTTGCATTTCTTTGCCACCACAAAAATATGTGAAGCCACTGGAAAGAATGTGTAAGAAGTAGTAAGAGGAAAAAAAACATAAAAACACTACCTCCACCACTGACAAAAACAAAACAATCCACCTAAATGTTTACTTTTCTGAGGAAAACAAACACCTGCTGCAAAATTAGAGTTTTTTTCCCCAACAATGATTAACTGGAACACATTAAGCAGTAAATTCAGACCAGAAATGAAATAAAAGAGGCTCTTGCACCACTGGAGAAATACAAGTAAACCCTGAGCACATGTTGAGATATTGAGAGAATTTAAGATTGTCTGTTGGCCAGAGTTTGGCTGCACAAAATTTCTACTTGACTTAGTTGAAGAGAGTGACAAAGAAAATAAGTACCTGGTAGAGGAACTACCAACATGCACTTGCAATTAATGTCCTTATATGACATGTTCTTACATGTGTATTGTTTAAGGGCTTTAAATGATTAAATTAATGGAACAGCAATGCAAAATTCTGGCATTAATATGCAAAGAGTTCCGAAAAATATTGAAAGGTGCTTTTCTGAGTGTCTCAGCTGATTGAGAGACTGTGCAAAAGTTTTGATTCTTCAACAGAGCCACCAGGGAGGAATCTGCTTGTTCATGAATTCATTCTGCAGCAGGACTAAAAGCCCAAACATCCACACAAAGACAGAAGAACTACCCTCAGTTTAAAAAAGAACAAGTCAGTCCTGATCTCAACATCATGAACATCCTCTACAGGAACTCCGTGGCACAAACACCGACAGAAACAGTTCTGGAATCAGCTCTTTAGCTTTTCTGTTTCCATTGCGGTGGAGAAATCGATAGTTTCAACCAGGGCATTAATTCCAAGTGCACCAAAACAACAAACAGTAAATAGTAGATAGAACTCCAGTTGTATCAGCACAAAGGAAATAGAAGAATGGAAATGTGCTGTTAGCCTACATGTTAAATTTTATGTTAGAGAGGAGAAGACGGCTACTTGGCGAAGACGTCAAGAAGGCCGAAAAATGTTGCCTGTTGCAGTGTTTGAAAGCCACTCAGAAGTAGTTCTGACCCCTGAAAGTGGAGTTAATATCACAGAGGGTCTACAGAGGAAGCAAGAACCAGCGCCTACAGTGGAAAACCGCTCATGGAGTCAGTCTGGGATTAAAAGAAGAGACAGAAGACGCTGTGACAGTTTGAATCCAGAGAAAAACCGTGAAAAGTTCTCCAGGATACTGAATGATCAGTACCTCGTGGTCACTGTAAGTTCACCGTTTGAGGTTTTTCTGTGGAAAAAGTAGCATTCCTCTTGAACACATCCTCACTTCACTTTGCATCTACAACTTTTCCACACCGATGTATGTCCACAGTACTATTTCCTCATTATAGTCACGTTTCCAGACAATATACATGCAGTTTGGTTAGAAAATCGACAGAAATTCAACAGCAGTTTGCTTCTAAAAGACAGTCTCAATATCTTTATTTACTTCTGCAAGTAGACAGTTGACCCTGACATGCTTTAAGACGTGACAGAGCAACTTACTTTTAGCTGTCCTACAACCATACTCAAGATGCAGCTGTCTGGGGTCGGCTGGTGGTCCTGCGCTGTTATACTATGCGCTATTTTTGTGAAGGGGAGACTCTGGCACACACACAAACAGAGGAAAGAGATACAAGATGAGGATTAATACAGGTATATCAGACAGTGGAAACATTTACTTAAGATTCAGTTACAGTATCTTGAAATATTCTCATGAAAATTAAAAGAAAAAGAGGTAGAAGTCTCACTACAAGCTGATTTCCTAAAGTTTAAATTTCACCCTCAAACTGTGCTCTACCAATGTTGTTGTCATTCATAGATATTAACAAGCAGGTCATGGTTCACAGGACATAAATTTGTGCAATTTTCTACTCCGAGTGACCTGGTTTTGTTGTGCATGAACCCACTGACAGCTGTTGAATGTGACCTCAGTGTGCAGCAATAAGTTACCAGATAAACTCACAGTGAGCTTCTCGACGATTGCCCTTTTTCCCTGGAACTGCTGTCCTTCCCACGTAAGGCATGATGCATCGATCTGTGTGGAGACATTAAGAGTACAAGAGTGAGTTGCAGAGGATGGGACAGAAGAGTTGTTAAAGCAAATTCATGACAAGGTTTTGTACCATTTAACCAGGGACTTCATTCGATTTTTTAAAAAATCCAATCAGCAGCCTATTTTTCAAAACAGTGAATGTAAAGATAGCAAGAAGTAGACGCCTTTTAACACTCTTAAATCATCAACAATCAGTCAAAATACACCTTAAAGAATCCAAAACAACAACTCTGATATTCTCTCCAATTTAGTTTTCTTTTTAAATCATCAATTTTGTGTCAAGAACAGAAAAAGCAAACACAAGTCATTTTTATGTGCTTATAAATTTGTTGGCAGTTCTTAGACAGCTCAGTTGTGATTTGAAAAAATCCAGACAGTGAGGAAATTTTCCACCAAAACAACCACTGCATGCGTAACTTAAGTGGTGAAACCAACAGGACAACAAGTGCTTCTTATAGGTGGCAGTGTCGCATCCCTTTGTGTTAAACTGCCTTTGGACAATCGGCTTTTTCCTACAAAGCAATAACGGAATGGAATAAGCTCCCCACAACTAAAGACAACAAGTGGTTTTAAACACTTTTCTTTTGAGACAAAAAAAAAAAAAAAATGGATCTGGAGAAACCAAACCCGTCAGCATTGACAGCCCTTGAAATGACTTTTTTAACCGTGTGATTGTGAGACTGTGAGATCCTTTTTTTAAAAATTTGATGTACCCTATTGCTTTTTCTGCCTTTTCTTCTTCCTCTCCTGCCTGCTCCAGAGACTGCAGATGGAAACTACAAATTACAAACTATGTTTATTTTATGTTTAATGTTCTTCTGTACATGGTCCCTGTCGAAAAAACTAATCAAAAATAAAAAAAATTCAACTCATAGCTATTTAATTCTTTTGTATAACTGTTCATGCTGTCTATAAATTTGTCAACAGTGATACATTACAGTTTGCCAGAGCACAAGATTGCTTGTTTTGTTTGAACAAAAGTCAAAATACAAAGACTCATTTTAGTCAACTAAATTTATCAAATATGAGAGGGAAAAGCAGTGATTCTTCATGTTTGAGAAGCTGCAATCAGAGAAAATTTGGTGATTTTTTTATTGAGAAATGACTGAAAGATGTGACTTTGCTTCTATCAATAGATCAACAGAGAAACAGTTTCACTCCAACTGTCTTCAGGAGTGCTGTGTGATGATTTGTCTTTCTCACTAAAAGCACTACTGAAAATGCTACTGAGTTTTGTTTTTAAAAATCACGAGTCAGAGGTAATTAGTGTGAGTCATTGGATGTAGGTTGTGGCTGTAAGCCTGCGATTGGCTGCTCTTCTTAGGTTTCTCTTCTCTTTCCGCTGTGTCTGATACTTCAAATTCCATTTCACTCTGCTAAACAACAATCTCACAGCTAGCACATTGAATATTTCAAGCAGTGCTCTCTGCTTTTTACGGTCAATTATTGATTTCACCTTTTTCATCTCCTGCACGCAAAGATTCCACAAAAACTATTTCCCCTGTCGCTATTCTGAGGGAAAACCGGGAAATGCTTTGCTCAACTCCGCCCATGACGACTGTGATTGGTTAAAAGAAATACAAATAATCCAGAGCGGGCTTTTTTCTCTACAGCAGAAAGATAGTGATGTGCAGCCAGAACAGGCTGGCAAAACAAGAGATTAATCAATAACCTTTGTTAACATTTGCACCAACAGTGCACGAGGAGGTCTGACATTATGTCGTTGATGAGAGCTGCATTGTAAAATGACGTTGCAGAAAATAAAGCCTCATACTATCAGTTACAAATCTCTAATTGATAATTAACATGGAGAGATCTATAGCAGAGGTGTCAAACTCATTTTAGTTCCACATTCAGCCCAGTTTGATCTCAAGTGACCAGTAAAATCACAACATAATAACCGATAAATAGCAACAACTCCAACTTTTTCCCCTTTGTTTTAGTGCACAAAAGTATAATTCTGACAATGTTCACATTTAATGAGCTATCTTTTGACAAAACATTATGAACACCCCGAAATTTCTTAAGCAAAATAAGCAAAATTTAAACAATATTATGCCTCAGTTTATCATTTACACATTAAAACCCACAGATCACAGTGTCTACAAAGGAGCAAAACACTTAGTCACCTGGAACTGAATGATATAGTATTTTACTTTATGATCAGAACGACAAAAGTCAGACAAAAAAAGACAAAAAAACCCCAATAAAAACAAGATAAAATATTACAAAAATGAGACACAAAATGAGTAAAGTGAGAAACAAAATAACAAAAAACGAGACAAACGACACGAAACAAATCAAAAAAGATAAAAAATCTGACAAAAAAGTTACAGGTTGTAGTCTACACAGACACAAAACATTTAGCTGCAGGTCTCTGGAACTGAACAATATAGTATTTTGCAACTTGTCAAGATCTAGAAATTATTTTAAATTCAAATTCATTTCCACATCTGTGTAGTAATCCTGACACACCATGCAAACTAAAGTAAAGTGCCTTGTAAAAGTAGGAAATTTCTACAAAAAAAAAATACACAAAAGTTGTGGCAGTGCATCAACAACAGGGTTCAAGCAAACCAAACTCTGTCATACTGAAGCTTCCGACTCACAATGTTCAATGTCTTTAAATACTGTCACAGTGAATATTGATTTTCACCTCCGTAATTTTTACAATATGCAAAGTCATCCCTTATGTTTGACACCCCTGATCTGTAGTAAGCTCCCTAGTCAGGTGCATGAAACAAAATGAAACAAGCTTCACTGCTAAGCAAATTTTAAAAACTCACATATATGGATCCGAGTTGTGATCTGTCAGAGTCAAACATCTGGTAGTAGTGCTGCACGAAGCTGGATCCTATCTGCTCCCACAGAGGCTGGTCCACCATCCTGATTCACCCTGCAACACACACTGGGGAGGTGGAGGATCCGCCCCAAAAAACACCAGAACAAAAGGTGAAAAACGGAGAAAAAACAGACGCTTCCTTTCGCATTTCAACGCCACTTCAGTGCAACACTGATATGAGATTTTAGAGAGAAGCGTTCTTGTGGTTTGTGGTTGTTGCAGTTTGTTTTTTTTACATTCACTATCAGTGGTGCTGTTAGGCCTTGACGTCTAAAGATAAAACCCTGGATGTAAATTATTATGTCAACAAGTGTGGAAAAAATAGTGCTGGATTATTTAGAATGTCATTCCAATCATGTTAAACCCTTCAAAAACAATTTGTTGTTCAAAAATGTTTAGATATTATTGAACTGTTTGTTAAAGTCAGATCTGTTTCCTAAAGTCTAAATATTTCAGCAATCATATCAAGTGTTTTATTAGATGTTTTTTTAATGATACATGCGTAGCAGTGGTGCATATATATGACAAAATATGGCAACAGGTAGAAAACGTAGGTTTTTTTTCATGTAAGTTGCTGTAGTTATATAACCATCATTAGACTAAACTTGGACTAAAGTTTAAGTGTTTATTGTCAGCAGATTTGCCATGATTATTATGAGTTATTTGTTTAGTGTATTGTAACTTTTCGGGATAACTTATTTTCTCTAACTCTTCTCCTGGACTATTTAAAGGGCTGCTCACACAAGTTACTGTAAAATAAATAAAAGGATTTTCAGGGCACAACTTTATATGTGACTATAGCTCTGTAAATCATAAATTCAACAAATAAACTGATAAAATACCTAATAATGGAAAGAAAGTGGTACTATTTAACTTTGCCTAGATCACAGTGTGTCACATATCATATCATTTATACTGTAAGATAACTAAAAAACAGTGCAATTAGCAGGTTAAAATCTAAAATTTGTACAAATCAAGAACAAAACTGCTTCAATAATCCGAATCAAGTGACTAAATACAACTTATTTGTTAACAAGCACCATATTCGGGTTAAATGCAGCATCTAAATCCAGTGTATCGTCTCATGCTGTACCTAAATTAAAGTGCCAAATAAACAGTATCCCTGTCACATAAGGTTAGTCCACTCCCTAAAGCTGATATTTCACTACTTTCCTCATGCTGACATTTTATAACCTGCTAATTCCACTATTTGCAAGTTTTATTTCAAAGTAAAATTAATATAAAATTTGTCTTCAATCTAAAATATGTCCAGATCCAGAACAAAACAACACACAACAGCTTCAGTAATCAAATCAAGGGAGTAAATACAATATATGAAGCAAAACTAAGATGAAGCAGCATCTAAATCCAGTGTACAGACTCGTGTTTGACCAAAATTAAAGCATGAGAGGTTAAAATAAACAGCATCCATGTCACATAAGGTTAGTCCACTTAATAAAGATGAAATTTCACTACTTTCCTGATGATGACACTTTAAAATACACTCAAAATATGTGAATTTTAAAGACATTTTGCTATTTTATTGTAGGCTGCTGTAGTTAGATAGCTCATCGTTGGGCTACACTTGGACTCAATATTCTGTGTTTTTTGTCAGTCTTCGCCCCTGAAGGTTATTGGGCATTTATTTTGGGATAATGAGCATATATAAAACAATATTATATTAATATTAACTGTGAAATAACTTGAAAATAGTGCAATTAACAAGTTGAAACCCAAAATATGTCCATATCCAGGACAAAAACAAACAAATCAGTTTGAATAATCAACACTAAGTGAATTTTACAATATATTCAATAAAAACAATCGCAAAACTAAGATGAAGCAATGTCTAAATCCAGTGTACACACTCCTATTGTCCTACATGCTCTCAAAATAAAAGCATGAGAAGCTAAAATAAACAGTATCTATGTCAGATAAGGTTAGTCCACTCACTAAAGTTGATATTTCACTACTTTCCTCATGCTGACATGTTAAAACACACTCAGAAACATGTTTTGAAGTGTAAGCACCAGCCCTCCGGGTCAGTCTCACAGTAAAAACCCTCGTCCTGACTCGGCTCGGGTGGTGTTTTGCTGTGCATGCCGTTCCCGAGCCTCCCCGCTCGGGTGACACTGACAGCACAAGTCATGTGCTCCCACATAACGATACACTGGGACGAGCCGAGCACCGCCACCCTTAGCCGAGACACCGAAACCACACCGGGTCGAGCACCGACGGGACGCCGACGGCTCCGTGCCCGCCAAGAAGTGCCGGGAGAGGCGGCTTAACGGGCTGGTAGCATTATTAACGGAAAATGTAGCTAGCTAGCCAACCAGCTAGCTGCTAGCCGTCTTGTTTGCTAACAGTTCATTTACTTAGCTCACCTCCCGGAATGCTAACGTTAGACTCCCGGTAAATTATCCCTCCGCCCGCTAGCTAACCGGCTGCTGGCCTCCTGGCGGGCTGCTGTTGGCCTCTCCACCGGTTGCTAAAAATACCTCCGTCTCCTCCAAGTGTTGATGCCTCCTGTGGGCCCGCGCACTCCGCTCTGGAGCTCCGGAGCAGCTACCCTACATAGGCGTGCCCTACGCTAGCGCCCCCGAACCGGGCAGCAGCAGCCGATTTAACTACTTATCCGGCGCTGAGCCCGTCCGAAGGCGACACTAAACTATCTCGTTTGGTTTTCGGACATGTTTCCATTCACTGTTCGGTGCAAGGGCCCCCGGAAAACTAGTAATAAAAACTTACCTCTTACTAACGCCGAGGCCGGCTGCACGATCGCACAGTGCGGTGTCTGCTCCGCGACGAGGGCACGCTCCCGAAGCCGTAACTGCCCCGCTGCATCATGGGAACTGGAGTGTTTATATAGAGGCGCCTGTCTGGCATGTTAATATTAAACCAATAAATATACACATAAAATAGATTCTAAAATTTATTTATGGGGCTTAAAAAATAAAAAAAATTTAAAAAAGAATGCATATATTTTTGAAGTTAATCTTTTTTAGTGAGGTTTTGATTAATTTGATGGATTTTATTTATTTATTACTCATCTTAAAACTACTTTTATTGTATTTAATTTCTCTATTTATTCACTTATTTACATATTTTAGTCTATTCAATGTACCTTTCTATTTTAACAATAGATATTTTAATTCAATTTATTACAACAGCAGCAATAATAATAATAATGATAACAATAATAAGAGTCATTATTTTTATTATTACAATAATAATAACAACAAAAATAGTAATTATTATTGTTGTTGTTAATTTCATTTTATCATATCAATAATAATAATAATAATAATAATAATAATAATAATAATAATGATATTAATATTAATAATAATATTGATATTAATATTAATAATATTCATATAATAATATCAAAATTTATTCACATGAATATTATTATTGCTGTTGTTGTTATGATATTATTGTTATTATTATTATATTAAAAATACTACTAATAATAACAAACATAGGTAATTTCATTTTTCAAATGTTCTTATGAAAAAACTAATACACATATGAAATATGTCCTAAATACATAAATGCGGCTAAAAATCATAAATGTGATCGCTAAATGAATAGGTTTTTGTTACATTTTTCAGAGGATTACATTTATACAGTCACTCCTGCAACATGTCATTTATAGCTAGATTACTTCATTACCAAGCAGTGCTATTACTGAATAAATACATAACTTTATCAATAAATATACATTAAATGTAAGATATTAACAGCTTTCAATAGCAGGAAATCAGTCAGATTTGCCTTTATTTTCACCATTTCATTTTTTTTGCCTTCTTCTATTTTTTGTTTGTTTGTTTTTACAGTTTTTGAACAATATTCCATTATTTTATATATAACTTTGCTGCCAGATATTTATTTATTTGCCAATATTTAATTTTTTAAACAGTTTTTAAACATTACAGTATTCCATCATTGTTGAATATTTATTTTCAGGCTGCCATATTAAAAAAAAAAATTGTGTGTTTGTTTTACATTGCAGTTTGCGTGCATGTACAGGCATTGAGTGTTTTTGTTTTTTGGAGTTCAGCTGCACATATTTAGGAAACTTTGCTTCAGCAGAAAAACGCTGGAGGACATCCTCCAACATTAACGTGAACAGTTGTTTTCAGGTGACTGAGGCTGTCCAGAGGAGCTCATGATGGGAGGCCACTTTATCATGACCGGCACAGTCATTTATCTCTTTCTGCAGACTTTAAACTACAAGGGGCCGGAGGCTGACTGGTCTCATCACTGTCCTGCTGCAGATACGCTCACTAACAGTGAAGCAGGAAGAAAACAAACACGCCTCGAAATAGCAATAATCCTGTGAATTACATGAGCTGGCCAATAAAAACATCTGGATCCACACTCTGTCTTTGTAGAAGTCAGTCAAAAGGTCAAGAGAAAATGCTGCATTAAAAGTGAAGCAAGAAAGGGACACAAATATGAATAAAAACAATAACTGAATTACTACCTGATTTATATTTATATATAATTTGAGTTTATTCATAAACATTTGGCAGATAGAATTTAAGTCATTCAAGAAGGAACTGAAATCTCCACACATTTTCTGGGTTAATTAAAAGCAGCATCATATTCTAAAAACAATTAAATATTATCATTAAAATAATTATATTTATTTAGTATAAAACTGTTACATTTTCTTACTGTCAGTATGGATAAAATTGGTGACACAACAGAAAAATTGCTATAATTTTTATAATGTTATAATAACATTTTTTAAGGTTATAATAATTTTACATAGATTTTATTGTAAAATGAGAGATATATTGAATAATTGCAGAAGTTTTCACAAACAAAATGTTGAATGATGATGTTTTCAGCAGTGTATAATATCTATAAATATTGGTAATCTGTTGAAAATACAGTTTTATCCTATCTATCTACTATTTTTATTACATATTACACATCATTTTAGTGTTTTTACCTGCAAATATCCTTCATTAAGCATAAAAATACAAAAAAAAAGCAATTTCATGTAAAATTAAGGCTAGAAAATATATTTTAATTACAGAAGGTTACCGCATTTTTATGAGATGGTTCATTTCTGTTATTTAACAGTATTATTTTTGGCTCTCCAGCTACTGGAATGTTGGCATTTTTTAACTTTTTTATTATTTAATTAACAAATTAGAGTCATAAATGTCTGAATGTGTGAAAAAATTTTGTATGAATACATTGTGTAAAAGTGTTTTGATCACACAATTCAAACTAAAAAAAATCAAATTATATTCTTTTTTTAATCATTCTGCACTCTTAGATTTGTACTTGTTGGATGCAAACCTGACATCCACACAAGCTGAACTTTTTCCGCTCACAAACAAATTTCTGACTGCAAACTAATTAGATTTTTAGCTGCAAACATTTGTGAAGATTTCCTTTATATTTTTTCCTTTATTCCTTTGCACATGATTTGTGTAAATCTTTATCATTTCTTCTCAACATGTCATGCACAGCTACAGATCTCCTCACAGATTCAAAATCTGAATTTCAAATATCTCAATTCATGAGATTGAAATGTTTTCTTTTAACACAGTTACAGATTTAAATGTAGTTTTCACACATACAGACGAGGTGATACGCAGCTACAACACTCATGACCCTAATTTGTTCCTTTACAAGGCGACCACAGTCTCTAATGTTTAATTCAACATGTTCACCGGCTGCCAGATATGAATCATGCTGTTTGAATTACATCAAGATTCGAGGCCTTTGCTGCTCTGAGCCACACGGTGGAGTCTCTGAGAGTAAATGGCGTCACTGCTGCTGCTGCTGTCTGCTTCGAGTCGAGGCCACATGTTCATCCGTTCCCTCATCTGACCTGGCTTTCCCCAGGCCGTCCCTATATACATACACAAAAGACGCTCATTTCACATAGAAACACAGAAGCAGGCATCTTTATGCTAAAGGTTTGTCTGAACTGAGGCTCTCAGAGTAAAAACTGTCCAACATTGTGCAGATTTCAAAGCCCTCTGAGGTGAATTTTGACTTCAGGCTGTATAAATAAAACTTTCTCGACTAGACTACAGCAGAGTGCTTCTGTGTGAATCTATTTTTATCACCTCGACTCGCCGACAGTATGTGTGCCACTTTCAGGGGCATCGGAGGTGATCGGCTCGACTGGTTGGCTGGACTGAATCTGGCTTTGTCCTTGAAACACACTCTCATCCGTCTGTAAAACAACAAGAAAAAACACTTTAGCATTTTAACAACACGGCTAGTTACTACAAAACATACAAAACTAGCACAAAACAGGTGAAATTACAACACAGACCTGAAAGATAACAAAATAAACGCAAAATCACAACAAAAACATGCAAAACTATGACAAAAAGACATAAAACCACCAAAATAAATGCAAACCTACTACGAAATCTGCACAGAAAGACACAAAGTCCTCACCAAACCCACCATAAAAATATGTAAAATCACCACAAAAACATACAAAACCACCCCAAGAAGATGCCAACAACCACAAAAAGAGGCAAAAAGATATAAAAGCCCCATGAAAAGAAGCAATACCACCACAAAAAGACATAAAACTACCACAAAAATACACAAAACCACAAACAGATGCAAAATAACCACAGACATAAAACCACCAAAGACAGATGCAAAGCAACAAAAAAAAAACCCCAAAATAAACCCAAAAACATGCAAATAACCATAAAAAGATGCAAAATCACCACAAAGAGTAAAACTGCCATAAAAAGACGCTAAATCAACCAAAAAGACATTTAGCCACCACAAAAACATGCAAAACAACCACAAAAAGATGGAAAACCAACGCAAAAGATGAAAAAAAATAGAGACAAAGTAATCACAAAAAGATGTAAAGCACCATAAGAAGATGCAAAACTGCCATAATAAGACGCAAAATCAACATAAAGACATTTAACCATGACAAAAACATGCAAAACCACTACAAAAGACATAAAACCAACAGAAAAACATGCAAAACAACCACAAAAAGAAGCAAATATCCATAAAAAGATGTAAAACCACCAAAATAGATGCAAAATCACTACGAAATGTGCACAGAAAGATTAAAAAAATCTTCACCAAACCCACCATAAAAATATGCAAAATCACAATAAAAACATGCAAAACCACCACAATAACACAATAAAATCACCACAAAAAGAGGCAAAGTAACCACAAAAGACAAAACTAACACAAAAAATGCAAAATCCACACAAAAAGACATAAAACCACCACAAAAAGACACAAACCAACCACAAAAAGAGGCAAAATAATCACAAAAAGATGCAAAACACATACAAAAGGGGTAAAACCACCATAAAAAGATATAAAATAATCCCAAAAAGACATTTAACCACCACAAAAAGATGTAAAACAACCACAAAGAGACAAAATAATCACAAAAACATGTAAAGAAACCATAAAAAGACCTAAAACTGAAAAAGAAGCAAAATAACCAAAAATAGACATAAAACCAACATTAAAAGATGCAAAACAACCTCCAAAACAAGCAAATAACCACAAAAAGATGCATATATATATATATATATATATATATATATATATATATATATATATATATATATATATATATATATATATATATATATATATATATATATATATATATATATATATATATATATATAAATAAAAAATCATAGATGGAGGACTGTAATTGCATGATTTGGGGGTTGATTTTGCATATTTTCATGGTGGGTTTGGTGACGATTTTGTGTGTTACTGTGATATTTCATTATGACATTGCATCGTTTTTGGTGGTTTTCTGTCTTTTTGTGGCAGTTTTGTGTGTTTTTGTTGTGATTTTGCATCTTATTGTTGTCTTTTCATACAATATCATGTCATACATGTATTGATAGTTTTGTCCAATTGATGGTGAAGTATTAATTAATTTATTTATCAGCGTAACATACAGTGATTCCCTCTAATCAGACTCTATATCATATAAAGTAAATCACCTGCACAGCGGTGGAGACGTGATTCCTCACGTTGCTTCTGTTGTGGAGCTCCAGCAGGACGTCAAACTCAGTCTTCAGTTGGTCAAAATCACTCTGCAGCGTCTTCAACTGCAGAGGTAGTAAACAAAAGGCTAAAGCGAAGGAATTCTGCAGATCTGTACATGCACAGCATCTGTTTCTGTGAGTTACCTGCAGCAGAGAATCTTTGTGTTCTCGTTCCAGTTTGTCCCAGTTCCGTCTCGGTACAACATCCCAGTAGTCGGCCTTCATCCTGCTGAGCTCCTCCTGAGTCTTAGTCAGATCTTCCCGACACACTTTGAGAGCGAGTTTCAGCTCCACACGGTCCTTCCATTCTTTAAATGGCACAGCAAAACATATTCATTTTTTCAAAATCACCCCAAAAAGACATTTAGCCATCACAAAAAGAGACAAAATTATCATAAAAATATGTAAAGCCACCATAAAAAGACGTAAAACTGAATTAAAAAGAAGCAAAATAACCAAAAATAGACATAAAACCACCACAAAAAGATGCAAAACTACCAGAAAAACACAGAAAATCACCACAGAAAGTTGCAAAACAGTCACCAGAAGAAGCAAATAATCATATAAAGATGGAAAACTGCCAAAACAGATGCAAAGCAACAACAAAAAGAGGAAAAATAACCACAAAAACACATAAAACCAGCACAGAAAGATGCAAAACCCACACAAAAAGACATAAAACCACCACAAAAAGAGGCAAAATAACTACAAAAAGGATAAAACTAACACAAAAAGATATAAAACCACCACAAAAAGACACTAACCAACTACAAAAAGAGGCAAAACAACCCACAAAAGATGCAAAACCACCATAAAAAGATGCAAAATCATCCCAAAAAGACATTTTTGGGATGACCAAAAATGACCAAAAGACCAAATTATATTTTGGGAATTTGGCTGAGATACTTTCTTTGTCTTTCTATTTACACACATTTTTTGAAAATGAGACTCTTTATTGTCTATGACTTATTCTGAAGAAGCATTTATCATACATTACCTGAAAATAGTTGAAAATGAGTGAAAAATGTCCATAATTAATCAGAAAATTGTCCAAAACAACATGAAATTGTTCAAAAATATTTTTAAAAATTGTTGAATTCACTTGAAAAATGTCCAAAATTACTTGAAATGTGTTCCTTTTTTATGACTTTAGATTGTGACAAAATACTCAGAAATTGTTAAAAATGTCCAAAATTACTCAAATTTATCCAAATGACCTGAAAGTTGTTCACATTTTTGGATGTAAAACTGACCTGGTGTCAGTTTTTACCAGAACTCAGATGTGTTTTTCCTCCTAAAATGTCATGTGTTTATCTGCTGAACTGATGAAGTTCTGAAGCTCAGAAAAATCATTTATACTTATATAAACTGTTAAATAAAACTTACTACAGCCCAAGGTAACGTCGTCAGATTGCTTTTTTTAAACATCTTTTTGTCTGAGCAGCTGTTTTAAACTCAGAAAAATTCAGATCACAAGGTAAAAAACAAGAATTATTCTCATCTGAAACTGGTCATAGGAACTGTTGTTGATTATTTGTTGTCTCAGCTTCTGTTCTTTCAAATATGCCATAATGAATAGAGGTGATTTGATTCATTTTCAGTGAATCATCTGACTGAATAACGATTTAAAAGTGGCATCTCAACCTGAATTTTCATCTGCAGGATGCTGCTTCTTCTCAGAAACTCTCGTCAGGTCATTGAGCTGCCAGATCAGTAACTTCCGGGCATCTCGCTCCTCCCGGTACTGTAGATACTGGCTGGATAGTTCGGCCTGCAGGTGGTCCACCTTCAGAGAAACAGGAAATAAAATCAAAGTCTGACACAAAATATTACCAATCTACAATTAATGGTTTGGATGAGGTACATGAATGGAATTAAATAAGACTTTTGGTGCCCTTAAAAGTCACATGACTTAATAAATGCATGAAAAAAGCAGTGGGAACATTAATTTCCGAGCACGTTATGTACCACCGTCTGCGTGGCCTTTTCTTTCTCCCTCATGACCTCGATGTCCTTCTGCAGTTGCTGCTTCTCGCTTTTCAAAACTCTGATCTCGGCCTGTTCTTCTCCCCATCGAGCCTGAATCTTCCGGTCACATTCCTCCGTCAGCAGCCTCAGATGGGATCGTAGAGGTTCCAGGTCACGGATCTGATCCTGTTGAAGCACTAAAAAGACATAAAACACATGAGAAAGACTCTGGTGTGAAACTGCAGAGCTTAAATAATTATTTTGTAGCCTGAAACAAAAGTAAGTAAGATAATTTCAGAGGTTGTGATTGTCACTTGGCATGATGCTAAACATTATAGATGTTGAAGGTCTTACTGATATCAAATATTCAGACTAATAATGGATATTCACAAAATGATGCTTAAATAAACAAGAAAAGCACTCAGAGAGTGCAGTACTCCACCAAGGCTGCTCAGTCGCATCATTTCTGACAGATGACACCTTTAATAAAAAATGACCTTGCGCTGAGCACAGACGTGTGTTATGCATGTGTACGTTATGTACAGATATGGAATCACATGACCTAAATATGTAGCATGCAGCAGGAATTGATGGGACTCAGAAACACCCCCACAGTTTAATCAGTTGTTCCTTGTATCATTTCTGCCGAATAATTCCTGATAAGTCCACAACGGTCAATTTGTAGTAGAAACAATCATGTGATCGTCAGCAGGCTGCTGTGTTCACTTGTTGTCATGGTTACAGTGACGCCATGCCACTATCTTGCAATGATACAGACATTTTTAACAAATCCATGGATCCAGACTATAAGCTGCATCACTGCCAAAATCTAATCACTTAGTCATTGTGTCGTTTATGACTTTCCCTGAAAGTCCGTAAGTCCGTGTTTTAGTAATGTTGCTGACAGACAGACAGACAGACAGACAGACAGACAGACAAACATATGCTGATCGTCACATTACTCCGCCACATTCCTTGGCGGAGTAATTAAAAAAAACAGCAACGATTTTCTAAGAAATGTACACTCAGTCAACTTCAGATTATTCTCAAAAAGAGCCACACAGACCGTTTAGTTTCCAGTTTTAAAGCAGAATTAAACTAATAATTTAAATTCAGTTTTATTTATACAGCACCAAATCCTGACTTGTCATCTCAGGGCACTTTCCACAGCAACTTCAACATCCAACAGTTCTCCCAGCACTTGGCTACAGTAACAAAAAACTTCCTTTAGATAAAAAATAAATAAACAAATACATAAATAATCAATTTACACAATTTATCAGGACAAGAAATTGTAAACACGGGCAGAATTACAAATATTCAGCTTCCAACGGTCCTTGAACTAATCGCATATGCCTTATGGATTTGTCAGGAAAAACTACCAAATGTAAACTATCCATCCATCCATCCATCCATCCATCCATCCATCCATCCATCCATTATCTATACACGGCTTAATTGTCATTTGAGTTGCAAACCAGGGATCTTCTAGCTGCAAAGAAGAACAAACACCAAGCCATTGTACAGCCCCCAAATATAAACTATTACAGCCAAAAATAAACCATTTGTCACAAACAGAATCAGTAAAAAACTAACTAATTCTGAGCCATTAGTGACTCAAGTGCAACCAACAGCCACCTGACAAAATTTTGGAACTTTTTGCCTAAACTGCAGGTAGTGTTCACAAAGAACAGATAGGAAACAAGAACAAAATGTTTGCAGTATATAAAGCTGCAAAAAGGATTTTTGACTTCTCTCTACCTACTGCTAGTCGTGATTGTGCTGTTTCCATAGAGGTGCAGTGAAAATGAGCCCATAGTGAGTAAAAACGTGACAGCAGCAAAAACACCCAGAAACTGCTTGGAGTTTTAATCTCCAAACTTCTGTTAGTCAAAATGTGAATAATTCCTTTAAGCCAGGTGAGTCATGAAGACATCTGTGTTCATAAGCTCATCTGTTTAGGGTAAAATTACAGTTTAACCAAACGTTACTGTCTAGATACATTCTGAGACATTTTTTAAAAATCTGTGGTGTGTCAAAGATGCTCTGACATTATATTTGGCACTGCTGCCTATTTATTTCCATTTCACTCCCTTAATTAACCTCTTAACCCTAATTTACTCTGGATGGAAAGCGACAAACATACAAGCTCTTTCCTTGTAGAACTGCAATCTAAAAACATCCCTTCATGCCATTTCTGATCTACTTAAAGTCTGTTAAATTTTGTAAAATATGTTATTTTTGACAAAGGTTTATTTGTTTTCCTTTCTTTTATTGCACCATTAAGTTGTACTAGTGTGTATCTAAAGAAATGAACACAATCCAGTCAGTTGAATTATAGATTTACTGACCTAACATGTTGTCATATTCCTTTTTGATGGCAGACAGAAGGGGTTGGTAAGTTTTGAACGCTTGGATGAAACAACCGAAGACGTTGCGGTAAACCTGCATCCAAAACAGAACAAAAAATGTACTGTAAGAACTCAACATCTTATGAAAAAATCTATCTACGGTATGGGGATTTTGCTCGTAAACAATAATATTATAAACAAAATTGTTCACCTGCAGTTTTAGTTCCTGAAATTTTGGCTCGCTCGGGCTGATATTATGCAGCTCCTTGTTCAGAAAGGCCTCCAGCTGCACCAGGAGTTGAGGTTTTCTGTCCGCACCTGCATAAATATAGCTGCTCCCTGTCCAGCACAGCTACAGGATTTATCACACACACAAGACAATGCAAGAAGGATTTTACTGTCAGACTGTTCTGATATCTTAAATCAACTTTATAGCATTTAAAATACTGGAGATATCAGTAAAGTAGCGTAAACTTGCCATAGGTGAAGTTTCTTTGCTTACTTTTCTCGTAGCAGAGGTCTGGACAGAAATAGAACTTTGTCCTTCTCGTCCTTCCTCTGATGTCTGGACTGTGTCACTTTGCAGATTATTGTCATATGTAAGTCTAAAATAAAAAAATAAGTCAAGCCACTTTTTTTATAGAGCACTTTTAAAACATTAGCCATTGAGCTGAAGTATTTTCTTTTTAGCTCAGGAAATTATCTGATGAATTTAATCTATTAATTAAGGTTAAGACCCGACAATATTATTAATATGCAAGTTTACCTGATTAAGTTAAATTTTAAGGCTAACAACTTACAGCATTATATACTCTAAGAGAATACCTGAAGAATTTAATGATGACTATAAATAAAAATGATAAAACATTAAAGTGACAAAACTAGGTTGTGATAAACACTGTGGTTGCTTTTATTTTATACAGTATTATTTATTATGTGAATTTACCTGAGTAGATATAAAGATTACAGTTAAAACCTTATGATATTATATAAAACACACTTTTATATAAACTATGGTAAAATACAAACTTGTATGACAAAATTAAATATTAAGGCTAAAAACTTTCCATATTATTGATTATGCAATTTTCCACTTCAGATAATTTCAGAAATTCAGATAATTTCATTATTAAATAGTTGAGATTAAAAACTTACATTATTATATATTCTAACAAAAAAATGACTGATTTTAAAAAAATTAAAGATCCTACAAAATATACAAGGAAATAATGTCAAACTAACAAAGCTAGTTGATGTTAAACGTCGTAGGTTTTTCAAAACAGTGTCGTTAATTGTAAATTTGTCTGAGTCATTTAAATACTACAGTAGGAAACATACAAAATTATATAAAATACACTTTCATATAAAGTGTGGTAAAATACAAATGTATCTGACTGAATTAAATATTATGACTAAGACCATATCATAATATTAATTCTGCAAATTTATATGACTAATTTAAATAATTGGCTTAAGACTTTACAATATTATATATAATACAAAAAATCTGACTTCCTTAATTGTTAAGAACTCATATTATTATATATTCCAACAAAAAACTGACTAAAAAATTAATTGAGAACCTACAGAATATACAAGGAAAAATATCAAAGTAACAAAGCTAGTTTGCATTAAACATTGTATTTTAAAAAAATGAACAGTGTCATTAATTATGTGAATTTGCCTGAGTAATTTACATATATACAATATTATATAAAATACACTTTTATATAAAGTGTAGTAAAATACAAACTTGACTGAATTAAATATTATGGCAAAGACCTTACAATGATATTAAATATGCAAATTTATACAACAATTTAAAATACTTGGCTTAAGACTCTACAATATTATATATAATACAAACAAATCTGACTACCTTAATTATTGAGAACTTACATCATTATATATTCTAACAAAAACCTTAATTTAAAAAAAAGAGTTACAAACCCACAAAAAATACAAGGAAAAATATATTTAAAAATACTACAGTAAAAAACATTAAATATTATATAAAACACATTTTTATATAAAGCATGGTAAAATACTTTTTTTTCTGAATAAATTAATAATATGATTAAGCACCTACAACGTTATTAAGAATACTTACCTGACTAATAAACAATAAATCAATACTGTTGAAACCTATACATGAAAATAACACTAAAGTAACAAAGCTAGGGTGTGTTAAACATTAAAACAACAGTCAAAACTCTACAATATTATATATAATACAAACTAACCTGACTTAAATGTGCATGTAAATAAGGTTGGGAACTTGCAGTATTATATACACGTACAAAATACTTATTTGAAAATTAGAAGAAAAATAGAACAAAGCAAGAACCCTACAAACGTATACGTGGAAATAATATCAAAATTCCAACGCTAGCTTGTATTAAATGCTGTAGTTATTTCTGTATTTGACTGATACTATTTTCGGTGTATGCACATTATTTTCTTACTTGCCTTTGTTTTTGTGACGGAGTTAAAGGTGGAAACTTTACATCTTTGTGTGGCGACATCTCCAGCAGATATACGAAGTCTAAATAGTAACATAATAAGCTCAAACTCTTTTTAAATCTCTGTGTTTTCTCCGTTTAGCTAAAGTTTAGCTTCACAAGACACAGCCTTGTAGCAGCGTTTCCATGGCAACCAGGACAAACTGCGCAGAAGGACCCCCACGTAGTAGTCCGCGGCGCGCCTGACTATATTTACTAGCGCCAGTAACAAATACATGGTAACTTAATCTGCATATAACACACGAACACTGCAGTAAAAACAAAATAATATAATAAATAATACAATTATTGTGACTTCATGAATTTTACAAACATTTCATTTTGGTTCTGGAAATATTATTGCTATTATCGATATCAATTAATTGCCATCAAACTGACAGACATTCTTAAGTTAAAGATTTAATTATATGTCTTTAAGTTTAATGACTGAAAACTACATTTCCTAAGTACTTGTATTTATAATGTTGTAGGACCTTGACCTGAATTTTTACATTGGTGTGGTGATTGTTTGATTATGTAACATTAGAGGTTCTTAACCCTATAAACATTTAAGTTCATCATATTAATAAATATCATATGTATTGTTATACAGCCTTAATATATAGCACAAAATAATTTTTTTTTTGGTATTACATATAGTATTGAATATTGCAAAGTCTAAACTCTAATATTGAGTCATATTATTAATATTGTATAATGTTTGTATAATGTACATTTTACACAATTACAAATATTCTAGATTTATAACCTATAGTTTAAAATGTGCTATATATTGTGAATACCTATGATTTGACTGTGTTTCACTAAATAACAGCCATGCGGCAAACCTAAACTAAAAAAAAGTATATTATTATTTTTTGACCTTTGTAAAAAGGTTTGGTAATTTGTTGTCATTTTACAGTTTGTGCAACCGTTTAGTCTTAATTCAATTGTTAGGACTTGTGAGTCTCTTTAAACACTCCCTACAATTTCATTAACTATGCATATTTACCAGGCTTATTTGAGTATTAAGATTACATTGTATTAAATGCAGACTAACCTGGCTAACTTAAATGTCCATCCATCCATTATCTATACACCGCTTAATCCTCATTAGGGTGGCGGGGGGCTGGAGTCTATCCCAACTGACTTAGGGTGAAGGCAGGGGACACCCTAGACAGGTCATCAGTCTATCACAGGGCCGCACTTAGAGACAAACAAGCACACTCACATTCAAACCTATGGACAGTTTAGAATTACCAAATAACCTCAGCATGTTTTTGGTTTGGTGGAGGAAGCCAGAGTACCCAGAGAAAACACATGCATGCACAGGGAGAACATGCAAACTCCATGCAGAAAAATCCCAGGCTAGGACGCGAAACGAGTATTTTGTAGCTGCAAGGCAACAGTACTAACCACCGACTTAAATGTGTAATATATAAACTACTGCATTTTGTCTCAAAGCACTTTGTAAACTAGTATTTGTGAAAGTTTTATCCTGTTCATAGATCGTCTGTAATATGTGCAATATGGCTGAAGCTATTTTTCTGTCTTTATATAGTACTTATTGTCAAACTAACTTTTCATGAGTCCTGTAAGTTTCAGTTACCAAGATAAATTGCTTGTGTGTGTGAGCTCACTTGGCAATAAAGCTTTTTCAGATTACACACTGCAAATAATGTTTTACTTGAAATTAAAAAATGTAATATATTTACATAAAGTAAAAAAACAAACTGTATGATATTCTGAACATAGACTGTATAACATATTTATTATACAGTGTATGTTTCTGAATAACGTCAACCAGTTTGTGACTATAAAACTACATTACCCAGCAGCCTCTGTCAGTAGGAAGCCCTGAGACAGTGTAACAGTAGAGGAGCCGTGTAGTCATTTAGGGACGTATTTGCATAACGGCTAGCGTGCGGCCGAACTACGCTACCCAGAGTGCACCGCGGCAGCCTTACAGTACACTCCGCTGCTTATCCGGGGATGTCACACCGCTGCTATTTTCTCCCCTCAGTCCCTCTCACTCTCAGCCTACAAGCTCCAGCGGACTGACGCGGGGCTCTGGAGAGACACAGACGAACAATAAGACACACACAAAAACAAAAAAACAAGAGGCCCAAAAACAAAAAAAGAAAGGAAAATGGCAGAGCTCGGAGCGGGAAGCCTGCCGTTAGGGGATCCTGCCTTTAACTACCAGGAGCAGGAGCTGAGCGAGCGGCTGAAGCGGCTCTACCCGGCTGTAAACGAGGAAGAGACCCCTTTACCCCGGTCCTGGAGCCCCAAGGATAAATACAGCTACATTGGGCTGTCACAGAACAACCTGCGGGTCCATTACAAAGGTTAGACAGCCGGCTCATCCCTCATGTAGCTCTGATGTGTTGTTGCGGAGGGGGTCTCTGTCTCATACACACTTACATACACACAGTACTGCGATTACTGCGAGTGTGTGTTGCTGTGCGTGTGTGTGTGCAGCAGTCCTGGTAAATCTAGTCTGAGCTGCCTCTCCTGTCCTATAACCTTGCTTTGTTTCAGCACAGGAATGCCCACAGAGTGAACTCGCTAACCTCGCTCTTATTACCACCACACTGAAATCCACCCTTTAGTTTCCTTTTTTAGCTCTTGTTTTGTTTATTTACGGCGTTTTGTGTGATTGTTTGTTTGCTGACGTCCCCCCCGTTCACAGTTCGCACTGGAAGGGGGACACAGGCAGCAGCGACGCTAAGCTAACTAATGGTATTTAACCAACGGCTGCTAGCTAGCCAGCTAACAGAATGCTAGCTTAAATACCACCAACAGCTAGCGAAAAGAAAACAGCAGCTAGCAGTGCGGCTAACTAGCTAACGTTAGCTACAAAAAAACCCAGCAGGCTACAAGATGGACACCGGCCAAACTTGTTAAGCTTTTACAACGCAGTCTCGAGTGTCATGTTATAATTATGTAGTTTTTCCACCACATATAAGGCAGCAAAAATAATAATATATTTAAAAATAATAATAATAATAATAATAATAATAATAATAATAATGGCTTTGTTGGTGATTTCTCGCGTGATTTCAGGCTCAAGTCTTTTCCAGAAATCATTTTTCCAGCCCTGGAAACAACCGGTCCAACTCCATTCAGATCTGTGTTGAACAACAGCCTCAGGTCCAGCTGCTGTGAGACTAAAGGAGGCCTCTGCGCATTGCATTAGGCCAAATGTACCGATCTTGTTATAAATCTGGTGTATCGACAGACTCTGGCAGGGTAACAATAACAGCACGGTGCAGACAGTCCCTTATTCGGCCGGATAAAAGCTGTCAGCGGGGCTTTTAGCCATCCGATTATATCCACCTCCTAAATAAAAACAAGGGGACGTCTATGTGGAGACCTGATATTTTCCATCAGGCAACACGTCAGGGCAGCCCACCTCCTCTCCAGCAGCAGCTGGGAGGCCAGTGGTGAATCTGAGGCTGTGAAGAATCTCCATAAATGCATCTGCAGGGTCACTTTGGGCTGTTTACATCAGAGCAGAGGATGGGAGGATACAGGCCGGCTGCATTTTGAACGGCTTATTTGGCAAGTATGTAGTGGTGATGGCAGCAAGGCCGGATATACAGCTGAGAAATGTTGTCACTAAAATATTTCATTACATATCCATAATTATGATAATTTTTAATGACCTATTTTTGGTAAACACCTGGAGGCTAAAAGTTTTGATTTGAATTTAGCCACTTTAACCGACCTATCGATGCACACAGGTAGGAGATTCAATGCAAAAATAACAATAAAAAAAAACATAGATTTACATACAAGAGTGCTTCAAAAAGTTCCCAGCCTCACCTGGAAACGAGGAGCATAACTTCCATTTTGGGGCTTAACTGGATACTATAAAGCCTCATACTGTATATACTGTTCACAAAAACTCAAATATTTATACTTTCTTGCAATTAAAGAAAAAAAGAAGAGGCTCCACAGGTGGCAGAAGCAGCCAAATATGGCTTTGAGCTGTTTTTTTATGCACCTTAATCACCGGACCTATCATTTCTGTCTCTTATCTTATTTTCCAAACTGCGTGGTCGCCATTTTTAGAGTCATAATGAAATCATCCATGCTGTTGAGGAGAATCTAGAGGCTCAAGATGAGACCATGTTGTGCTGCGAAGAGATAGAAAAGCTTGAACATCAGTGGACTAAGTGCACTGAAGTTAAATAACCTACTTCCTGTGATGTTTTCTGGTGAGGCTGAGAACTTTTTGAAGTACCCTCCCACATAAATAGGGATAAAGGAATCATCTTACCTTGATTAAATGCTTCGTATCGTGATCAAATAATTCAAAAGTTTGGAGTCACTTAAAAATGTCTTTATTTTTGAAAGACAGTCATTTTTTTCAATGAAGATAACATTAAATGAATCAGAAATCCAGTCTAGACATAGTTAATGTGGTAAATGATTATTCTAGCTGGAAACGGCTGATTTTTAATGGAATATCTCCATAGGGGTACAGAGGAACATTTCCAGCAACCATCACTCCTGTGTTCTGATGCTACATTGTGTTAGCTAATGGTGCTGAAAGGCTAAATGATGATAATACAACCATTGTGCAATTATGTTAGCACAAGAGTTAAAGTGTGAATTTTCCTGAAAAGCATGAAATTGCCTGGGTGACCCCAAACTTTTGAACGGTAGTATACATACTGTTCACAAAAACTCAAATATTTATGATAATATCTTGTAACTAAAGAAAATAGGAGATGCTGCTGTTGCTCCACAGGTGGCTGAAGCAGCCAAATGTGGCTTTGAACTGTTATGTTATGTACCTCAATCACCCGACTTACAATGTCTGATTTCCAAACTGTGGGGTCGCCATTTTTAGAGTCATAATGGAGTCACAGATGCTGTTGAGGAAAATCTAGAGGCTCAAGATGTGATCGGTGGACCAAGTACATTTGAAGTTAAATAATGCAAGAAAATCTTTCTCCTTTGACGTTTTCTGGTGGGGCCAAGAACTGTGTGAAGTACTTTCACATATAAATAGGGATAAAGGAATCATCTTACCTTGATTAAATAAGTGTATCGTGTGTCAGCTTGGCTCTGGTGCAACCATGACAAAGCTGTTGTACCACGCTGAGGTTAATGCTCAGAGTGGATGGTCTGGATTGGGTGTCACCATTTGTGGATCCTGCACTAGCCTCCACATGCACGGAGGTGGTGGGGAACACATGGTAGTGGGTGTTTTTTTGACCGTGAATTCCGTCTTATAAGGGCAACTGCTGCAGCCTCCACCAGGGGAAGTCTGGAGAAGAAAGGCCCAGATGGACGCCAAGTATTACCTCTTGGAAAAGCAGTAATAAAGAGTGAAGCGGCTCCAATATCAAGAGATATGATTGGCTGTTTCTGAAGTCCAGAGGGACCAGGCTTCAGGTTTATTGTGCAGTTGTGGCTCTGTGGTTCAGGCTTTAAGCTGCTGATCAGAAGGTCAGAGAACCCCGGTGCTGCCATTGTTGGGCCCTTGAGCAACCCGGGGGCAGCCTTGTCATGGGCGACCCTGCGCTTTGACCCCAACTGGGACATACGAAAGATGAATTTTGCAGTGCAGTAACGTATTTGTGACAAATAAAGGCGGCTTCTTCTTCTATTTCTAACGATTCAGCCAACTTTGTGTTTTCGTTGTGTGCTTTCACGGCGGTTTGTGACATTTTATTGAACAGATTTCTTGTTGGTATTGATGAAGTGTCTGTCGCCGGGACATATGGTTTTATGTCCAGGCCTCGGTGGTAGGGCTGCACAATATTGGAATGTGATATATATTGCGAAATGACTTCAGTAACTCTATTTGGAAAGAGTTAATGAGTCTAGAATGATTGTGGTGATTTTGCAGAGAAGGTCATCTACATAGAAAATATGAAACTTTTTTTAAAAAGTTGAAATGTCACTTTTTGCTGGAAACCTTCTTGTATGAAGGCAAAGACATCTGAAATAATGTTTTTGGGTTTGGATTCCATACAGATCTGACTTTGTGCTGGCTTTGTGGTGCTGATTTATATGGTGAAGGAAATCTTGTTAAGTTATCTCATGTGATGGTGACAATTTTAGACACTGCTGACAGAGAACTGATTGTTGGTTGTCATCTTTTCTGTGGCCAAAATATTCCCATACAACCACTACGACTAGGTCTGCATGATTATGGCTAAAATGACAATCAGAATTATTTAGATCAATATGGAGGCCGCAATTATTTATCACAATTATTCACTCCAATATATTTTATTTGCTTTCTCATATTTAAATAGAGTGCTTCTTTTACTTCAGTGTTATGCTACATTCCCGCTAATGTACATATTTTTGCTTCAAAATGAGTCTAAAAAATAATCTTCATATGAATTCGGGGCATCTCTGAGAAACAAAATATTAATAAAATTGCACCCAAAACACCTCACTTGCTTATCAGTAGATGCTACAATTTACAGAAATTCCTTAAATGCCTCACATGCAGGCTACAGTAGAAGCTAGCTAGTTAGCTGTGCACAGAGAAGCCTCTAGTCTCCACACAGTTACTGCAGCTCAGACAGATATGGGACCAAATAATGCTTTTTAAAAAGAATGAAATAAGGCACTCTAATGTCAGATTTGCTCAAGTTGAAGTGATTTTATCTATATCGGATGTTTTCCATCAACGTCAATATAGCAGCTGGTTATTTTTACTTACTTGTAGGAAGACAAATTGTTGCCTTTTAGTGTTTCTGTCCTCTTCTGAACTCACTTTGCAGTGCACATGGATGCATGCATGTTAACAAACTCTTGTGTCTATTAACTAAAGTTAAAACACTTGGTGCTGTTTTTGTTCCCGTGTTATGCTGCATTCCCGCAAATGTACACGTTTTGCTTCAAAATAAGTCTAAAAATAATCTTAATTTGAATTCTGAACGTCTCAGAGAAACAAAATATAAGTAAAATTGTACCCAAAACACCTAACTTGCTGAATATCTGCTTTTCAATAGATAGTGCAATTTACAGATGTTCCCTAAATGCCTCACATGCAGGCTACAGTAGAAGCTAGCTAGTTAGCTGTGCACAGAGAAGCCTCTAGTCTCCACTCAGTTACTGCAGCTCAGACAGATGTGAGAGAAAGTATTGCTTTTTGGAAAAAGTGAAATACGGTGTTCTAATGTTGGATTTACTCAAGTTGAAGTGATTTTATCAATGTTGGATCTTTTCCATTAACATCAATATTGTAGCTGGTTATTTTCACTTACTTGTAGGAAACCAAATTGTTGTCTTAGTGTTTCTGTTCTCTTCTTAACTCATTTTACTGTGCACACATGGAGCCTGTATGTCAACAAACTGTTGTGTCTATTAAGTAAACTTAAAAAAACCTTGTTATATGCAAGAAACCTTAAATCATGGTGATTTATGTACTATCAGTCAGACTGTTCTTGTAGATTAGTCATGGAAAATGCAGCAAAAGCAGCAAACATGTGTTGGAGTTTATGTGTCTTACTTCACATCACATTTCCTTCTATGTGACTGTTGTGCAAATCGCAAGGTCAGTGCTGGTTTGTTGTATCATGCAGCCCTAAATGGTGGTCCTACAGTTTGTAAAATGTGGGGAACGTTATTTGTTTAAGTCAACACTCTCGGGCAGAGAGCCAGACACAACCCACAGATCATTTACTGCATAATTGATCAGGTTCCCGCTGATGAACGGTGGTTAAATTGAGTTTAAGCCATCATTCAATTTATCTGTGGCGTAGATGCATGCAGTGAATCGCTTTTTATGAATGCTGATTTTTGTTAATGGCACGATAGAGCTGTGGCGGAGGTGGTTTCACATTGCCTTCCATTGTAATCTGTGTTTTTTAAGGATCATCGTATCGTGCCTAGATTTACTCTCGTCACAGCTGTGGCGTTGGCACACAGCGATTTACGGCTAAAGATAAGTCATGCCATTTCATGTTGAGGTTATGTAGGACATTGAGTCTTTATGTCTGTGAAAAGTGCACAGATTAAGTGACACTGCACAATTGTTCAGGGATGACATATATAAATAGACCTATTCTGGATATTTTCTCTCCTCCTGGTTGTTCCAGCTTCTGCTCTGTTCCCTCACCCTTGTGGTTTGGATGCTATTTTGACCAGTGTGCCAATTTTCTTCTGTTCAAGGCCGCACAGTGTCTACCTTGGCCTGATGTGCACCGACACAGATTCATTTACTCGGTATCGGAAAAGAAACAGATACACCCAAACATACCCTGTAACACAAATGAAACAAATGTAATGACTTAGCACATGAATACTGCAAGAGGATGACGTTGTTTTTGCAAAAAAACTGGATGTCTCTGCTTTATTTGGATGCAAAGATGATTCAGTTGTTAATTTATAAATAGCAAGAACGGTGCTAGACAGATAGAGCCACGTATATATTGAGACTAACCACAGTGTAGCGTTATTTTTAAAGTATTACTATTATTAAGATAGCTGCACCCACAAGGATGACTAAGCTGTTAGGGACTTATAATTAGAAAAACTTGAAATACAAATCGATTTTTTGGGAATTTATACTATGTTTTGCGATAAACATGCTGTAAATCTAAAACCACAACATAGTCATAATTCATGTCTGTGTTAGAGCTGCATGGATTAATTGATTAGTTAGCTATTAAAATAATTTGCAACTATTTTGAGAACCAATTAATCGCAGCAGAAAAATAAATATTCTCCGATACCAGTTTCATAACTTTGAACATTTTCTGTATTTTTTTACTTTTGACTGTAAACTTGAGTATTTTTGTGCATATTTCAAAAAAAAAAAAAATTTTAAGACACTCCGAGAACCAGTGATTGCAATTTGTATCAATTTTGTCATATTTTATGGACCAAACAACTGATTGATTAATTGAGAAAATAGCCAAGAATGAAAATAATCCTCAGATCAGTGTAGTAAAGATTAATGTGAATACCACTCAACAAAATGGAAAAAAATCACTTTCAAATGACATCTTTGACACTTTAAATGTCTCATTAATCTGTGAGTGTTCGAGTATGTAGTTCAAATAGTTTTGCTGAATGGCTATAAATGGACTGAAGTGACATTAAATCAATAACAGCGTTCAGGGTTTTCTTGCTCAGGATTGGCCTTTGGGTAGTGACTGCACATATTAGCCTGCATGATCGGTTCTCATTCAGAAATGGCAACGAGTCTGTGTTACTTTATGTGACAGAACCCTGTGCAGATTAGTGTCATTTCTGACCAAAAATGTCTGTTATTTTTCATTTTATTGCTTAGCCTCGCGGATACAACACACAATTAAAATGATACCATCTAAGTTAGCCTGTTGTCCCTGGGCCTGTTGCTTCAGCAAATTAAATTTATCTAAATTAACAAAAACAAATCAAATACTGAATTGCTATTTTCCTGTCATTTTGTTGCTGGTGATTTATGTGGCACCAGAAATTCCTCTATGCAGGAAAAACTTCTTTGCTAAGAATTAGGTGAGAAAAACACACATATTCAGGAACAAAACTGATATGAAGCTAACACCAGGTTTGTTTTGTTTATATGTAGACAGGAACAGCTAGTCAGCAATTATAGCTGCACATAATGATTATTTTCAGTGTTGACAAAATTATCAAGTATTGTCTTGATTAATAAATTAGTTTTTTGGTCACTAAAATGTCAGAAAATGTAGATGAATGTTTCCCAAAACTCAAGATGACATCTTCAGATTTTTGTTTGTCAACAACCAAAAGAGATTCAGTTAATTGTATTAGACTAATATAGAAACCAAAAATATTCACATTGAAGAAGCTGAAATTGGAGGATTAGTATCAATTTTCCTAAATAAAATGACTCGGACTGATTAATTCGATATCAGCTCTACAGTTTATCCAACTGTAAATAAATTTTTTGCATCAGGTAAGTTATCACTCACTAACTGTTATTTAAAACTAATGATCTTTACAGTATCTGTTGGACTGTTTCTGAGGAAACACACACACTAGCTAACGTTATTAGCACTGTACACCTCTTCACTAACAATAAACACACAAACAGTCCAGAGGCAACATTAACTAACCTCCACCTGCACTGTTGAGCCATGTGATGATATTAGAACAGGCAGATAGAAACAACTTGTAGCGGTCTGTGTTACGGCAGATAGCTGGTGGCTGCAGTGGCTACATCGCTTCCTGCTGCTGCTTTTTAACAACACTATCGCCTACGAGCATCCACATAGAACTTCTCCTTACAGTAGCTCCCCAAACCTCAAGACACTGATGTTGTTTTTCAGAGCTTCTGGATTTGATACAAAGCAAATAGTGACGATATTCGGTTTATAGTAGTCTTGTTTGTCTAGTAATGCAGCTGTGCAAGTGTGAAAAGTTTTATGTGTGTTTTAGGATCCTTTTTTATCAACCTTCGGCTATGTTCACCTGAGTTTTATCAGAGCTTCTGGATATACTACAAAACAAACGCTGACGTTATTCTGTTTATAGTATTGTTGTTTGCAGAGGCATGCGGCTGTGCAAGTGTGAAAAGTTTTATGTGTGTTTTAAGATCCTTTAATCCAGGGGTGTCAAACATGCGGCCCGCGGGCCAAGACTGGCCCTCCAGAGGGTCCAATCCGGCCCGCGGGGTGACTTTGTAAAGTGTAAAAAGTTACCGAGAAGACATTAACTGCTAGTTGTGAATCTGTGAAACTGTAAATTTAAAGTAATTCCTTGAACATGACAAGTTTTTTTGATCATATAGTAAAATACTAGATTGCTCATTGTTCTTTTGTTGTTTTGTGTCTAATTTTTGTAATATTTTGTCTTGTTTTTGACATTTTCTTGTTTTTTGTCTGATTTGTCATTTGTGTTTCGCTTTATTTGTTATGTGTATCGTTTTTGTTTCTATGTTTATTTTGTCTCGCTTGTGTTGTTTGTCTATTTTTTTGTCATATTGTTTCTCACTCTTGTCATGTTTTGTCTCGTTTGTGCCATTTGTGTCATTTTTTGTCTCGTTTTTGTCATTTGTCAATTTTTTTGTTGCTTTGTAACTTTTATGTCTAATTTTTTGCCTCTTTTTTGTTTTGTTTCGTGTCGTTTCGTTGTCGCTTTTTTTGTCATTTTGTTTCTCATTTGTCATTTTGTGTCTAGTTTTTGTGAAGTTGTCTCATTTTTGTAATATTTTGTCTTGTTTTTGTTATTTTCTTGTCTTTTTTTGTCTGATTGTAATGTGTAAATGATAAACTGAGGCATAATGTTGTTGAAATTGAATTTATTTTTCTTAAGAAATTTCAGGTTATTCATAATATTTTGTAAAATGATAATTCCTTAAATGTGAACATTTATGCACTGAAACAAAGGAAAGATTTGGAGTTGTGGTTATTTAAACATTATTATGCTCTGATTTTACTGGTCTGGCCCAGTTGAGATCAAATTGGGCTGAATGTGGCCCCTGAACTAAAATAAGTTTGACACCCCTGCTTTAATCCATCAGTTTTTTTGTTCTGGGCTGAAAATTCTGCTTTTTTTGAACCCTTAGAGCTCTAATAGACCCACTGTTTTCTACCTGCCCAGCACCAAACAGCTAACTGATCAAGTTAGTAACTAGTTAGTAAGAATTTAGCACCAAAACCAAGCTAAAACTGGTAAAAATGATCCAGAAGAGAGCGAATATTGGACTTAAAATCATTACGTGGCTGGAGACATGATTTAAAAAATTGGAGATTCTTTATTTGACATCACTGCTTTCTAACTTGTGGTAGGAGTTCATTCCAAATCCATTTCCATGAGGTTTTAACCCTCATCTCAGCCACTTTGAAGTCGGTGACAAACCGGCCTCAGGTGATGTAAATCACAGCCTGGCAACGCTAACAGAACTTCATCATCTGCAAAAAACCTGACACGCAATCCTGAGGTCACCAAAGAGGACTGGACATCCTCCAGTCCTTGGCCGTGCCTTCGAATTCTGTCCTTGGAAATCACAAACAAGAATAGATGACGAAGCACAACCTCCATCATCCATTGAAGAAGTCTGACAAAGTGCCAGGGATGAAGACAAAGGTTTTGGTGGGGTTATGCAAAGGACCTAATTGCTCATAACAGCAGCTCCAGTTGGGCCACTTCAGGACACCTTGGACGAGTTCAAGTCCATTAAACACTGTTGCTGTAATGGACAATCCAAAAGACAGAAAAAGATAGAAGAAGCAGTGATAGAAGTTAGAAATCTCAGCTATTTGCTCATCAGAGTTGCAGCTTACCAGTGTCTTGTGGCTGCAGTTTTGTGTAGTGATGCTGCTGAAGGTGGAGTTCTTTGTATGAGCCTGTTCTGTGATGTATTTAGTCGTGTGACTGTAGATCATTTTTGCAAACTGGTGTCATAATAAAAGCACAGAAAGCTGTACTAGGAAGCAACATTAATATGTTGGAGAGAGTTTGTTGAGGCTAATGCCAAAGTTTTAGATGTCCCCAAGGTGACGTCGTCACAAATCATCACATTTTTAGAGCAATTTCTGCTCAACCATCTCTGATATTTGCCAAATTTTAACTCAGTGTAGCAAAAACTTTCCAAGACAATATATTTGTAAAAATTTGACCTGTTTTCTTTTGCACATTGAAATTTAAACCAATGGTTGAACCACAATATCTCAGAAACAACATTGGTGTTATGTTGGACAAGTAGCTCAAAAAATCTCTGATTATGGGAGAGCTGAAATTAAAAAGAAGCAAAACGAATCTTTCATGAAAAGTCCCATCTTTAAGCTCACATTATCTAAAAGAGTGATAATGCAGAAGTCAACTAGTGATATTTTCTGGGCCATATCAAGCTGCATGCCACAATAACACAAAACAAAACACAAAATACTTAATACAACAGAATTTTTCATGACAGCGTAATTTTTTAAAATATTTCAACTCATGCATAATTGGAGATTATTTGACCTACAAGTCCAGCATTAAAGATTCTGGATCAATGGCATGATGTGAAATAACAGTGAATATTTCACACTTTTGTCTTTAATAAATTCGGAGATATTGTGATTTTAACATACTTAAACTCAAATTTCAATGTGTGAAAAAATGTGCTGAAAGTAGCTTGACTGGCAGTTTTTATTATTTTAGTTTTTAAGAAAATGTATCTCACAAAGTATTTGATATATCAATGTAAAATTTCACAGATACCATTTTGAATATCAATAGTTTATGAGAAAAAGTGCATTTCTAGTCATTCAGCAAAACTATTTGAACTGCATACTCGAATGCTCACAGATTAATGGCACATTTAAAGTGTCAAAGATGTCATTTGAATGTTTTTTTTCTTCCATTTTGTTAAATGTTATTAACATTAATCTTTACTTAGGATGAGGATCTGAGGATTATTTTCATTGTCGATTATTTTCTCAATTAATCAGTCAGTTGTTTGGTCTATAAAATCTGAGAAAATTGATAGAAATCTCAATCAGTGGTTCTCAGAGCATCTTAAAATGTCTTGTTTTGTGAAATACAGACAAAAGTACTCAGTTTACAGTCATAGATAAGTAAAAAAAATACTGAAAATGTTCAAAAAAAGTTTCAAGCAAACCAGAGATGTTTGATGAAGATTTAAGGTGGAATTACTCCATGGTAGCTTCTGCTGGACAGCTAAAGGAACGTCTGTTTCAGATTTAAATTGGCTGTAGGAAGCAACAGCCTTTTACGAATCCGTTTCCTGATAATATTCTTCCTGAGTGATAGAGAATCTTAGCTGAGGGAATGTGTTATATTTGCAAACCTGTTGGGCTGCATGTCAGTAGTCCTACTGAATGAAGCTGAAAGAATCACGTTGCAATTGGATCCTACATGCATTCAATTGGTGATTTAGAAATTGCTGAAATATGTTTTTATATTTGGTCCTGATTTGCTGCCAAGTCAGTTTTACAATGCTGGTATTGTAGCTAGTAGAACACAGGGTTGAAAATTGAGGCAGTCGGTGTTTATCACAGAAAATATACAGTCGTGCTCATAAGTTTACATACCCTGTAAAATATGTACCATTCTTTAATGAGCGGAGCAAATACAACTGCGTGACAATAAATCACTTTGTCTGACCACTAGCTGTAAATAAAAGAAAGATTTTTTCATGATCAAACATATTTTATAAAATAAAGGACAATATTTCACAAATTTTGCCAGGGTTTGTAAACTTATGGGCACAACTGTATAACCAGTAACATTAATTTTACTTTGATTTGGCTGAAATTTAAATGATTTTCATGCATCCTTTATTATGGGCCGTGTCAGACCTAAATGCACTAGTTGAGCATCATGTTAGAATTATTTAAGCACATTTTAATGTAATAGATTCTTATATTCTTCATAGCTAACCATTATAACAACCTGTTCCTCTTGGCTAAAGTACACTACCGTTCAAAAGTTTGGGGTCCCTTAGAAATGTCTTTATTTTTGAAAGAAAAGCATTTTTTTCAGTGTGAATAACATTAAACTAATCAGAAATCCAGTTTAGACATTGTTAATTTGGTAATTCTAGCTGGAAACAGCTGATTTTTAATGGAATATCTCCATAGGGGTACAGAGGAACATTTCCAGCAACCATCACTCCTGTGTTCTAATGCTACATTGTGTTTGCTAATGGTGTTGGAAGGCTAACTGATGATTAGAAAACCCTTGTGCAATTATGCTAGCACATGAATAAAAGTTTGAGTTTTCATGGAAAACATCAAATTGTCTGGGTGACCCCAAACTTTTGAACAGTAAATATAACTACCAGCACATTTTATTGTCATAAATTCTTATATTCTTCATAGCTAACCATTAAAACAACCTGTTCCTCTTGGCTAAAGTAGGTGGCATGTAATTGGTCCATTTTGTTCACATGACACGTTAAATTTCCCCTTTTATGTGAGCACGCTCAGAGTCTGATAAGGAAAACCTGGTTAGCAAAGAAAGTTGATAATAACCATTGTATTACTTGTAATCTCTGGCGGGTTTTAGGTTTTTTTTAAGGCGGCTAAAGCAAAGAAAGTCCGATATGTCAGACTTGTGTTGTCGTAACCTCCTGTATTTGGATATCAGTAACTCCCTCTAAACTACATCAACATGCTTTTTTGACTTTAGCCTCAACTGGAGCTCAGTTGATTCCAAATATACCAGATGATTCCCCTTCCATTGGTACAGTCCAGTTGTTATTGTGGCTTATTAAACCTCTGCTGATGCTTCTTTTGATTCAGCGTATGAATATTTGCAATGTCACAGAGCTTAATTAGATACAAAACAGAGGAGGATGAATGGATTTAAGAGGCAGTCACATTTTACATCTGTTTATTCAGAATATTATACACAAAAGTCTGCCTGTTTGAGAGCCTACATAGCTGCCGAAATCGTGCCGCAGATCGAGTTCCATTGTAACTTTTCGGAAATTTCCATGAAGTTGAAATTAACCAGAGCCTCGCTGAGGATTACCTCGAGGCCTCGCTAACACGAAGCCGAGGCTCAGGAGGTTGAACAGGTTGCCTTTGAGTGTTCACGTCGCAGCGTCTTTTCCCCCCAAACCCCAACTGCTTCCAGTCAGGAGGCCCAGCACCTTTTATGGTCACTCTGCCACCAGTGGCGTGTCTGCTCGGGGGCTGGTGGCACGTTTCCAAGCACTTTAGGGTGGAAGTGCTTTCATATATACAGACCAATTTCACTTTATCGACCGAGAAATGAATGTGTAAGTTGTGCCGTTTTAACAGGTGCAGCAAAACTAATTGGAATGAAGGGCAGAGATGTGATCACAGAGTTAAAAACAACAGGTTATAAGTGAAAACAGCTGAGCGAGTGTGTAGATTTATTACAGCGTGAGCCTTATTTTTTATAGTTTAGCCGCTCTAAAAATAAACATTTGAGTTCTGGTAAAAACTGACACCAGAGCAGTTTTACATCCATCCAGGTGTCACAGTCTAAACACTAAATCTGCTTTTTGTTCTAATATGAAGTAAAACAACACAACCAAGACTCAAAACAACAGAAAGGAGACAAATTTTCCGAACAATATGAAACAAAACGAACCAGGCACCTAACAGTAACGATAAGATAAGCAACACAAATAAAGAGACACATAACGATGAAAACGACACAAATAATGACTAAAATGAGACATAAATGACAAAAGCAAGATGCAAAACAAAAAAAGAGACAAAATGATGTAAAATTAAACTAAAGACAAAATAAGACAAAAAGAGCCAAAATTAGACAAATAAGACGCAAGATGACAAAAAAACTACTAAAATGAGACACGAAACTCAAATAAATCAATTTTACACCCATCCAGGTGTCACAGTCTAAAGTATAGTATAGTATAGTATAGTATAGTATAGTATAGTATAGTATAGTCTCATCTATATGTGTAAACATGCCATCTGTTACGTTCAGACTGGAAAGACGGTGTGCAGTCGATTATATGGTATGTAAGTTGTACGTTTGGTGAGAATTGTCGTGCCATTTGACCAAAAACTAAGAGCTTTAAAGCAAAATCTGTTGATACAAACACCAGTTTCACATACATAAAACCATATTTATATAATACTCTGTTGAATATGCTCTGTATCCGCTGTAAACGTGTTGTACTGTGAACATGCTGTGATCAGTTAAGTTGTCAGCTCTCCTGTTTTGTGTCTTCATATTTTGTAGAGATAACATTTGTCAAGTGGCAGGGCTATGCGTTGACATGTGGCCTTCAGCGTATGTTGCATTCTTGCGGAGTCAGCAGAGCAATAAGAACAGGAAAATCTCCTTTTTTTCAGAGGTGGGAGTGTTCACACACTAGCCATTAACTTGTAAGTTATCTTGTGTTGTATTTGTAGACAGTGCAAGCAGATACAAAAGTTGATAGATCTGTTAAATTAGCAGAATCCAATGTGTTAATAAAGTTGATATTTGATTTGATTTAGACGCATTAATTCCACCAAATACAACCAGAGTAATAAGTCATTCTTTCAGCCAAAAACACAGTATTTCCTCAGCTTTGACACTAGTATTGATGATCAGACAGATGTGGTGTGAGTGCAGCATTAAAGGAGGGGTAGGCAGTGGTTTTTTTTTTTGCATGTCACTGACCAAAAATCAATAATAATCTTTTAGGAGGAAAGTAGTCTTCCATACATCCTCTTGATTCTGTTTTCAGGCTTTAGAAAATGTATCTAGTGATTAAAGACTTTAGCCAATCACATCTTTTCATAAAGATCAGGTGGGATAAAAAGCCAGCATTGGGTGTAAGACGGACGGTGGACTTTATTTTTTCTCAGATTTTTAAAAATGATTGCAATGCAAACCTGGAATCAACATGCCAGACATTGTTCCAAGTGCCCACAGAATTTAATGTACAATACTGCAAGAAAAAGCTGTGACTCTCCGTGCTATAGATATTTTACCTCTTACATTCCTCATTTGTTTTCATACTTAGCATTCTGCTCTGAGTAAAGACAGTTCAGCTCAAAAGTCCATGTATTTTTGGCACATGGACATTAGTTGCAGTTAAGTCACTCATAGCTTCATGGGTGTGCGGAGGCATGTAGAATTTTTTTGTTTTATGCAAAATCTAATTTGTCCAAGCTGTTTATTTTTGGCAATTTTTTATATATTTTTTTTATTTTGATGACATATCACAGTTTTTGGCTGAGATTTGGTTTTCTAATGGAACAACAGGCCACAGATGTGTAGTTCAAGGACTGTTTGAAAGTTGAATTATTCTTTCTGACTGGCGTAAATGGTGAAATTTTACCAATTATTTCAAAAGATAACATGACATTCAAACCCACTGCCAGGTTTTGAGGTTCGGAGGGTTAACTTCTACTAAATAATACCATAATCTCTGTTAGCATCTACACTGTTGTGTTGCAAGTGTACCATAATCTGAGAACTGCACAATACTGCATTTGTGTACGCAAACATGTAGTCTTGCATGACATTCCCAGGTGCACGGACCCTTGTGTTGGGGTTACAGCCACATTATTATGTTTTAATTTTAAAGTGGTGTTTTAAAAGAATGATGATCTTTGTCAAGTCAAGCATCATTTAAGTCCACTGAAGGTGCAAAAACCAGAGTTTGGTTGTAGAAAAGTTGTAGAAAATTGTACGGCAGCAGTGGAAAAAATAAGACCCTAGATTTCTTTAACTCCACAACAGCTGCTAGCATGAAGAACTAAGTCTGTTGTCTACTCTATTATCTAAACTGAATTAACTGGTAATCAATGCTAATCTCTTTATTTTCTTCCATTTCAAATCAGGACACAAACGTAGTCATTGTTTCAGAAAGTGTCTTTTTCTCCCCGTCCAGGACTAAAACTCGAGCCTACAGTTTTCAAGCTAAAACGGGATCTGCAGCTTTTCCAAACGTCTCACTTTTAGAGGTCCTACAGCGCTGGATATCTGTCGACGCTAGGTGTAAATATGTCAGTGTGGATGTAGCCTGGGTCTCCTCAACCAGTTTATCAGGGGTTGCTATCAAAACAATCTTCAGACGGCTTCGGTCTGGATTTGTTTACCTGCGAGAGAAACTGAAGAACTTTAATGACATTGATCGCCTCCGTCAAGCTATATTGGAGGTCAAAACATCCGCATATTGCAAACTAATTCCCTCATGCTGGTGATGTAGCGTTCTTTGCTTTTCAGCCGCTGTTGACGGGACGCTGTGGCCTTTGTTGTACTTGTTGTTATTGAGTCGATAGATTTTGCACTTTTCCCCCCGCTGGTGCTCAAAGATAGACCCCGGGGTGGGATTGCTGATATCCTAGTAAGCAATTAAGGGCCTCGTAGCGCTGTGGGTTTTAGAAGAACAGGACAGGACATTAGCCTTTGATCCTTGACCTGTGCTGGACAGATCTGATGTCACACAACAGCTGAAATGTGCTGCTGGTGCTGTTTGTCTTCATTATTCTGCTAAACACCATGATGGCTTTTTTATTTAAATGTCGCTAATGGGGGGTTAATGGCAGTTACGCGCTTAATTTTGTACCTGACAATAAGAATATTTAACCCTCCTGTTGTCTTCATTTACCGGCACAAAAATTTATTGTTTCCTTGTCTGACAAAAAATCCAAAAATTCAGCAAAAAAATTCCCCAAATTTCTGAAAATTTGCAAAATCTTCAGGAAGAAAATTGTAAGAATTTCTTAAAAGTTTCATTTTTTAAAAATCCAGCAAATTTGGCAAAAAAAATTCCAGCGACCAAAATCCAGTGAAATTCGCTGGATTTTGGTTGATTTTTTTGTAAATGCTCTTAAAGAAACATTTTTTAAAAATATTTTGTTTTTTTCCACCAAAAACTTTTATTTAAAAAAAAAAAAAATTTGGCAAGAAAAGTCTTGTAAATATTTTCAAAAAATGAGTAAAAATCTTCTAAAAAAAATCTGAAAAATATCTAAAGTGATTACATATATATCAGTAAAACTTCTAATATTTTCTTTAAGAACATTCACAAAAAAATCTGTGAATTTTTGTGAATGTTCTTAAAGAAACTTTTTTTTAACATTTCTTTTTTTTTTCCACCAAAAAATGTTCAAAAATTTCCCAAAACTGTTGAAAATGTGGACATAAATTTTTTTTTTTCCCCACATTTTCAAAATTTAAAACTGGTCAATTTGACCCGCAGGACGACATGAGGGTAAATAATCATTTTGGTGCTACACGTGAATACGAGGACAGAATTTAATGCCAGGCTTGTCATTTAGGGTGGTGGTAGTAGGTGTAGCCGTTTCACCTTCCCATTTATGCAGTTGTAAAAAGACCTGTTGGCTCACTGAGGACTAAAAATAGACGGCATGAAAGCTGCTGCAACCGTTGGACCAGACAATCACACAAAAACACACACATGTACAGGCATGTAAACACAAACCTGGCTTCATACCAGAAGCAGAATCGGATGTTAGTGTAAATCGCGGCCCCTTAAGTTGCCATTTTTGCATATTTCATGTATCATTAATGCAATGCAAACCCTAATGTGCTGCATTTTAGTATCAGTCATAACATCTGGGCTTGCAGTTTGTGGAGTAAGAAATCACTTCTAGCATAAATGTTGCATAAATTTTTTAAATTGCAGTCTGCCATATTTAATTATAGAGCAGAACACTGAGCTCAATTTCTTTCAGCAGCGTGTTAGATGGTTACTATATGTCCCAGCTGGCTGCATATTAGCGACGGAGGCTACTGTGCTCATGCTGCTCTCACCAAAAAAAAAAAAAAAAAATAACATAGCAACAGCCTCAAGGTGTCTGCTGACAGCCAGTTGCTTCGTTTAAGGTTACAGCCTATCAACATTTCATACACACTAACGCACGGCTCACAGCGGCTTGTTATGTATCACGACAGGTGAACTCGTCAATCGTGTGATAGCATGTAACAGAAAGACACGCACATGCTTAGTGTCGAGGCTGGATTGCCGTTATACAATGCACTACTGAGCACGGTAGTCTCTCTCTCTCTCTCTCTCTCTCTCTCTCTCTCATGACCCGGGGGATTGCATAAGCAGCCATCTGAATATAGAATGACAGACAGTAATGACTGTTGTGCTTGAATCTAATTGGTCCAGACACAATACATAAACCCTGTGACCCTGTTGTTTACATCTTCACCACAGAGCTGAATCTTTAGCCTTTTACGCACACAAAAATCAATGCCGTTTATAATCCTATTGTGGCACAGTCACCTTAACAAAAGTGTGGATCACTGATCATTAGGTTTCATTGTGCTCTGGGTCTCAGTATCATTGAGTCTGAGTGAGATGTGATTGACTGGGTAGAAAAAGAAAAATCGGCTTCGAGGAATGAAGAATGAAAAAATAAAATCAACATAAGCTGTCACATGACTGACAAGCGGACGTGTGTTTTCAAGCCTAGAACCGGAATTTGTCGTCAGTCATGTGAATAAGTTGAGTTTTTTTTTGTTTTTTTATTTGATGTACTTGAATAAACTAACAAGGGATCGAGTCAATAGCCACTTGACTAATTATCGGGACAGATATTCTGCATTTTCTTGTCATTTAAATGCACTATTTTGGCTCTTATACCCCTGACTCTCTCGGTCTTGCCTTGCTCTGTGTTCTCAAGCAGTAACCAGCGGACATCATTATTTAATAAACAGCCAACCAATGCTGAGAGCTGCTGTTTACAGACAGAGACAGATGAGCACATTTGTAGAGCGAGGCACTAATAAACACTGCAATCTTACACAAGTATGCCCAGTTTACCTTTTACACCAAAAACACTCAAATAGTTCACTTGTTGGCATCAATGCAACAGCAATTTATTTTGCTGCTGGTGTTAGCCTAAGGTTATACTAAGGCTAACACTATCTGAGGTACCCTTACCATCCTCTTATTAAGAGGTAAGATTAACTAACTGGTCGAGACACAACCTGCAAAAACTTAAGAAGGAAAGCCACCGCCACAAATGAGAAAAGTAGCTGCTTCATGGTAGCTAAGGCATACAAATGGCCAAGGAACTTGGTTAAGCTAGCAGCTAAGTTAAGTAGCAGCAACAGATGGCCCTGAAACAGCATCTGAAAACAACAACAAATAATGGTTTTCGGGTCTTGGAGACTTCTTTTGCATTGAAATGTCAGCTATGGTGCTGAATTGACTTCACTTGTTGGCGTCACTGCAACCAGAACTTATTTTGCTGATGATGCTAATCTAACGCTGTCACTAAGAGTTTTGCTGTGCCTTTTAGCCTGTGGCTAATGCTATCTAGAGTACTGTATTTTCTTCCTAAAGTAAGAATAACTAACTAGAACAGAGATAACCTGCAAAAACTTTACATGAAGGAAAGCCATTGCCACAAATGAGAAAAATTTGCTACTTTCACAGTTGCTGAGGTTATGCTAATGGCTAAAAGGCTTGGTTATGCTAGCAGCTAAGATAGGAAGCAGCTAAGGACAACTTTGAAACAGTGCCTGAAAACAAAAGCAATTAATGCTTTTGGGGTCTTGGAGACTTATTTTTGCATTTAACTGTCAGCTATGGGACTGAATTGACTTCCCTTGTTAGCAACACTATTGGCTGAGGTTATGCTAACAACTAAAGGGCTTGGCTGTGCTAGGAGCTAAGTAAGAAAGCAGCTACAGTGGACCCTGAAATGGTGTCTGGAAAACAACAACTAGTGCTTTAAGATATGGGCCTTAGTGGGCAATAAAAGTGATAGAACAGTGAAAGATTAAGAAAATGTGCTGTTAATATATAACATTGAATCTACAGTGGTTCAAAATGTCGGTTAGTGGCCTTTCCTGATTACTAACAATCTGTATCATCCCTGGAAGTAGAAAAACAAAAACAGCCTGCAGATAAAGCTGATATACTTTTACAAGGAAAATGTGCTTTTTCAATGAATTATTCAACTGAAATATCAATAGATGTAGTATTCCTTTCTGGTGAAAAATAACTACACCTTTGACATCAGAAGCTTGTATTGGAAGCTCAGAAATACCTTCTTGTAACAATTTTGCATAATTGTCCACCAGTCTGACATCAGCTAGTGGAAATTTCTGGCCACCCCTCCTGGCAAAATTCCTTCAGCTGCAAGATGTTTGAGAGTTTTCTTGCACGTGCTGCCCTATTTCAAATCCTTCCACAATCTTTCAATGGGATTTAAATCCAAGCTTCGACAAATCCAGGTCTCCATTTCCTCTTTCTGAGCCATTCCTTGGTGGATTTGCTGCTTTCAGGATCATTATCCTGTTTCAGTTCCACTTTCAGACAGATGGGCTCACAGTATCTTCAAGCAGCCTTTGATATGATGCAGAATTCTTAGTTGAGTCAGTCCCTGAAGCAGCAAAACAAACCAAAACCAAACATTTCCACCAGCATGTTTCACGGTTGGTATGAGGTTTTCCTGTAGAAAAGCTGCATGTTTGGTCTGCGTCAAACATGTCTGCTGTTACTGTGGCCAAACAACTGTGTCTTTGACTCATCTGTCCAGAGCACATTATTCCAAAAGGCCTGATCTTTGCCTGCACGTTCATTGACAATTTGCTCTAATGTTCTTTTTGGAAAGGAAAGGCTTCTACCTGGCTCTCCTCCCATACAGGTCACATTTTGTGCAATCTCTCTTCAACTGTAGACTCAGCACTTTGATACCAACACAACTTGTGGTGAAATTCTTGGGTTCTTGGAGACTTCTTTTTGCATCAAACAGTCAGCTCTTGGGCTAAATTTGCTGCAGATTCTCAATGTCATAGGGCTAAATATGACAGGTTGCACTGATAAATGTACTCACTATTTCCCTGTATCAGTTTTTTCATTTAAATTACAAAAATGACAACATAATGTCAGTTTTATCCATCATGTTATTGACTCAAATGTGTTTAAAAATTCTATACTTTGATGTTGTAACCATTGGAATGCTGTACTAAATGGTAACGATGCGAAATTGTCTATATGCTAAACATTTGGATGTTAACTTAAAATGCTAAATGTTATAATAGAATAAAAATGTCGCCAAGCTAAATATTAGCATGGTATTTAACATGCTAAACGTCAGCAAGAATAAAAAGTATCACCAAGCTAAATATTAGGGTGATATTTAACATGCTAAATGTTAGTAAGAATAAAAAATGTCAGCTAGCTAAATATTAGGATGATATTTAGCATGCTAAATGTTAACAAGAACAAAAAGTGTCACCAAGCTAAATATTAGGACGATATTTAACATGCTAAATGTTAACAAGAATATAATTTGCTAAACATTTGAGACATGCCAAGTGTTATCATTCCTTAAGCTCTGCTATATATCATCATTTGGACAGGTTGAGCATTGTATACTAAAAGTTATCAAGCTAAATGTTAACAAGACTCAAAAGTTATGTACATGCTAAGTATTTGGATGTCGACTTAAGATGCAAAATGTTAGTGAGAATGGAACATGTTGCAGAGTTAAACATTAGGTTCACATAGTAAATGCAAAATGTCACTAATTCAAATACTAGGATGATATTTAACATGCTAAATGTTAGCAAGAATCAAAAATGTCACGAACCCGTGTCTGTTTTTCATTTAAATTACAAAAATGACAACAGACTGTCAGTTTTATGCATCATTTTTTTGACTCAAATGTTTTTATAAGTTTATATTTTCCATGTACTTATTGGTACTGTTTGGAAATTATAACAGAAACTCCCTGAGCTTTTTAATTTTCTACTGCTACATGTGAGGATGAGTTTTCTTTTTTCAGAGAACAGAAAGTTAAAAGCAGCAGTGAAACTCGTTGCATTGGTGCCAGACTCATTCACACCACTGTGCTGAAGATGCTAAACACCCAGTTGGTGTTGTCATATATTTAGACAACTCAGACTCTCAGGGTTAAACAACTTCTCTCAACTTTGGTAGAAAATCAGCAATCAAGCACAAACCCAGGGTCATTTTAAATATCAAATGAAGTCATATAGGATGGCTAGCATCATGTTCCCATATTGTTCATGAACACTTTGTATTTCTTTTTGCAGGCCATGGAAAGAACCACAAGGACGCAGCATCAGTGCGAGCCACACACCCAATCCCTGCTGCCTGTGGGATTTACTACTTTGAAGTCAAGATTGTCAGCAAAGGTCGAGACGGGTAAGCAGATACAACTCCGTCAAAGCTTTTGTGCTCGTGTCCTGTGTTACCATGGAAACTTTTTCTACCCCCGGGCCGCTCATAGCATTTTCAGTGCACCCAAATGAAAATACAGCTGCATTAACTTGCAGTATTTTCTTTTTATTGTATGTATGTACACTGTGAAGTCTCAGATTCACGGTCGGGACCGCGGATCACTGCACTGCTTTGGCTGTTTTCTGACAATATTTTCAAAGGAGCCAGTCTCATGAGAGCAAAGTTCTCGTCCAGCAGGGTTTTACTCATCAACACTCTGATTTCTGGGGCAGTTATGAGCTAAATGTGCAAACCGACAGTTCTGCCAAGAACTAGTGTAATGCAACAGCTCCTACATACCGACTTCCAATCTGACTTCTACTTCCCAAGAGGACACTTCCACGTTTATTGTTAGACATAAAACTAACCACTAAAATCAACAATATTTTATGTAAAGTTTAATACGTTTTAGTGCTAAAACTAAACATTTAGCAAGGCGGTTGTAGGAATGGCAATGGTTTGTTAGGTCTTGGCAATTACCGAAAATACTGATTTTCCATATTAATACTGCTTAATGAGCTCTTTGCTTCTTTTCATCAGTTCAAGATTTCAGTTCAGAATCCCTGAATTATTTCCACCTCAGCTGTGCTTGGAGATTAATATATGAATTGTACCTTTGAGCTGCAATATTGAGCTCGATTTAAATGCTGTCACACAATGTTAAAATGCTCAGTGTTAGCTACGATGAAAAAGGGCCACATTCACACATAAAGACGGTAATTTAACATGCTAAATGTTAGTGGGAAGGAAAAATGTCAACATGCTAAATATTCCTAACATGCTAAATGTTTGCGATGATAAAGAATGTCAAGAAGCTACTCATAAAGATTGTAACTCAACATGTTAAATCACTAAAAGAAAAAACTTAGAATGCTACTCTTTAGGATTGGTAGCATGCCATGCTAACTTTTAGCAAGAATAAAAACTATCATGAAACTAAACATTAGGTTCACATGGCAGTGTTTGCAAATGTGAAAGATGTCAAGATGCTAGGTTATCACTGAAGTGATAACCAAACATGCTACATGTTAGCAAGAATAAAAACTGTCAACACAGTAGTTGGATGCAGTTGGATGTTAATGTGCTAAATGTTAGAATGAACAGTGTCACAAAGTGCAACATTAGCTTAACATGCTAAATGTCAGTGCAAATAAAAATTATCACCAAGCTAAACAGTAGGATGATGTTTACATGCTAAATGTTTGCAAGAATGAGAAATGTCAGGTCCCTTAGCATTTGGATGTTAGCATGGTAAATGTTAGCTGATTAAAAATGTCACAAAGTTAAATATTAAGTTGACATGGTAAATGTCTGCGAACGTTTACCATGAATAAAAAATGTCACCAAACTAACTATTAGGATGATATTTAGCATGCTAAATGTTGGCAAGAATAAAAGAGTCTCTACGCTAAATATTAGGATGATATTTAACATGCTAAATGTTAGCAAGAATCAAAAATGTCACCAAGCTAACTATTAGGAGGATATTTAGCATGCTAAATGCAAGTAAGAATAACAAAATGTCACCTAGCTAAATATTAGGATGATATTTAACATGGTAAATGTTAGCAACACTTGAGACATGCCAAGTGTTATCATTCTTTAAACTGTTATATGTCATTGTTTGGACAAGCTGAACATTATATGCTAAAAGTTTTCAAACTAAATGTTAACGAGAATCAAAAGTTATGTACATGCTAAGCATTTGGATGTCGACTTAAGATGCAAAATGTTAGCGAGAATAAAAAAATGTCACCAAGCTAAATATTAGCATGGTATTAACATGCTAAATGCTAGCAATAATAAAATTTGCTAAACATTTGCCAAGTGTTATCATTCCTTAAACTCTTGCTGTATATCATCGTTTGGACAGGCTAAAACATTGTATGCTAAAAGTTATCATGGTAACCAAATTACCATGATTATTATGTTGATATGCTAACATTTATGTGACAACAAATAGCTTAAGCATTCAAAAGGTTAGTACGTTACGTTACATCCAACAGTTAACATCACACATCAACCTTATATGATTATTGATAGATTTGTAATTAAATTTAGCAGACATTACATCATTATAGTGATCAATCTGGATGGCCTACTTTAAGTTGTGTTATTGTCAGCACAAATTCTGCTGTTCTGCGGTTGTATTTTCCACCGTAGTGTGTCTTGGTGTGAGCGCTCTGTCTTTGCTTCTCTTGGTTTCTTGTGATTCAGGTGAGGTCAGAACTTCCTGGGTCACTGCAGTGGTCTGTGCATTTGTTAACTCGCTTCAGCAATATTTTCCTCGTCCTGAGTCTGCAATAAAACTGCAATCTTCATGTCACCGGTGCGAGTTCGTTGCCAAACACAGCAGTGCCTTCGAATATGTCTTACTCCAAATGTTTCAGAGCCAGGAGAGCTGCATCATTAGTGGCACACGTTTAAACTTCTGTTCGTCTGCTGTGTCGGTGAAAATAAGGGATGTTACCACCCAAAAATGGCAGCTTTAGCAATAATTCCTGCCTCGTCAGATCTGGGGGCAAAGCCTGACTGTTGAGGCTCGACGTAGCTGAAAAATCAAACGCTTCCTCTGAGCTGCACCTGAATTATCTTTATGTGACATTTGACCAAGTTATTTCCAGAAACAGGAAAGATTACATCTGGCTCCTCATCCGGCCCCTGTGGGACTTGATTATTTAGTGGATAACACACACCTGGGTCAGTGTGACAAATTTCCTTAATGTAATACAGAACGAAAACTATATTTTAAGGAATTATTTAGAATTACAATAGAAAGTCAACATTTTTTAAACCAGTTTATTGAGAATGATGCACATTTTTAAATTGTAACAGAAAAATGCAAAGAAATGACACACACCTGGGTCAGCTAGACACATTTCCTTAATGTAATAAAGAAAGGAAAATATCTTTTAAGGAAATGCTGAGAATAAAACAAGAAGTTGCTTTTTTTAAACCAGTTGACTTGATTGGGGTTTCATTTAATCAAGAATCATGCACATTTTTGTTCATTAAATGGTCAGAAATAACAGGAAGATGCAAAGAAATGACTAACACCTGGGTCAGCTTCACATATTTCCTTAATATAATAAAGAAACAAGAACATTTTTAAAGGAAGTATTATGAATAAAAAGAGAAATTCAACATTCTTTTTACCAATTTAGTTGACTGGGGTCTCATTTAATTGAGAATAATGCACACTTTTGTGCATTAAATGGTCAAAAATAACAGGAAAATGCAAAAAAATGACACACACCTGGGTCAGCTTGATGCATTTCCTTAATGCAATAAGGAAAGAAGAATATTTTGTAAAGAAGAATTGAGAATTAAAAGAGAAAATCAATTATTTTTTTTACCAATTTAGTTAACTGTGGTGTCATTTAATAGAGAAAAACACACACTTTTGATCATTAAATGTTCAGAAATAACAGGAAAATACAAAGAAGTGACACACATCTCGGTCAGCTTGACACATTTCCTTAATGTAATTATAAAGTAAAAATATATTTTTAGGAAGTATTGAAAATCTAAAGAAAAATCTATATTTTTTAACCAGTTTAGTTAATTGTGGTTTTATTTAATCAAGAATAATGCACATTTTTGTTTGTTCAATGATCATAAATAACAGGTAAATGCAAAGAAACGACTCACACCTGGGTCAGCTTGACACATTTCCTTAAAGTAATAAAGAAACAATTTTTTTTAAAGAAATACTGCCAATTAAAAGAGAAAATCAACATTTTTTCAGCAGTTCAGTTGATTGGGGTTTCATTTAATAGAGAATGATGCACATTTTTGTTCGTTAAATGGTCAGAAATAACAGAAAAATGCAAAGAAATGACACACACCTGGGTCAGCTTCACACATTTCCTTAATTTAATAAGGAAAGAAGAATATTTTTCATGAAGAACTGAGTATTAAAAAAGAAAATCTGTATTTTTTAACTAATTTAGATAACTGTGGTGTCATTTAATCGAGAATAACGCACATTTTTGTTCATTAAATGTTCAGAAATAACAAGAAACTGCGAAGAAATGGCACACACCTGGGTCAGCTTGACACATTTCCTTAATGTAATAAGGAAAGAAGTATATTTTAAGGAAGTGCTGAGAATAAAACAAGAAGTTCAACGTTTTCTAACCAGTTTAGTTGATTGAGGTTTCATTGAATTGAGAATAGTGCACACTTTTGTTTATTAAATTATCAGAAATAACAGGAAAATGCATAGGTTTCTGCTGAATTAAGTAACACAGGATCATTGCAGTGCTGGAAAGTAAACTGGTATCAGAAAAAAAAAACTGTTGGCAAATTTGAACAGCTTAACTCTGCAGGTAGTGGTGCAATAGGCTTGCTTATTCGCAGCTGTCACTGATTTATCTTGCCCTGATATGTTGACTAGAGGGAGATGCATAAATATTTAGTTTTAATGCAGCGTCCCCTCCAAAATTAAACCAATCCAGGCACTGTTTGCTCCAAGATGGCAGCCAGAATAGCTCCCATTGTGCACTGCTGTCCAGACAAATCAACCTGTACATTAGAAAAGTCAAAGTCTGTGGATTAATGAACGAGTACAGGTCTTAATTTTTGAATCACAGCATACGTAAGACACATTTCTGCCCGCTAGCTAAAGCATCTCCTGAGATTGATGCGGTTGTGGATCAGTTGTTGTGACTGCATCGTTTCGACCTGATCGGAGTTGAAACTTTCCTCCATCTCACCAATTACAGTCTCAGGTTTCATCATATTACTGCTAACGCTCCCTCGGTCCCAGTTGAGCAGCTCAGTGAACAAAAGTGTGGCGTGTAAAAGACATTAGTGATGTGTTTAGCCGCTAACGCCCAGATGAGCCGAGCTGCTCGACTTCTTGAACGCCTGAGAAACGCCAGACAGCAGCAACAGCACGCTGAGACCGCCTTGAAGTTGCAACATGACATGAAACGCAGTTTATTGCAAGAGCTATACAGTTCATTCCTTTCATTCTTACAGGGCTGTCGGAGGCCGTGTGTCAGGAATTACTGCGTGAGTCATGCCATGACATTCCACTGTAATAACATGTGCTCTGCGTGTACTGTATGTACAAGTTACGGCGCTGAATCTGGGCTGTAAAAGGAAAACTGAAATAAACCAGAATGTGATAGTGACTCCCAGAAACCAAACGAAACAAATCCAAGTGCTGAAGCCTCACATCTCGGGCCGCAGTCGCTCAAACAGCAGGGAGGGAAAGCCTTCAAGTCTACATGAAATGTGAATGTGCATATTTTGGAATTCAGAGAGCTGCAGACAAGAATCTGATGATTTGAGTTATCAGCAGGGATGTCCTGGTTCAGAATTGACATTCGGGTGGTGACAACATATGGCAGTAAGCCTGATCGCTCCACATATGGTTTATTTGACAGAAATCAGAGCATTTTCCTCTTATTTCTGACCATTTTATGAACAAAATGTGTGTAACTCTTGAGTAAATTGGATCCCAATTGACAAAATTGACAAAATCAGAAAAGTTATTGCTGCTCTTATGATTTTGATGCTGTAGATTTTCCTTTGGTGCTGGTTAAAAACTCTTTGGGTGTCACTAAACATTCCTTTTATGCTGCAAAAACCCTGATCAATTGAGTTTGTGCTTTGATTTCAAGTGTAAATTTTAATGTCTAAGTGATAAAAACTATTTGGTTTAGCATGCTAACGTTAGCACTGATTCCCAACAGACAATCCTTTATGGTAATGTTTTCCTTCAGAGCATCATTTTCAAGCTTCTGCTCACTGTGTTTGTTTTATATTATAAAAGTAGGGTTTTATTTTGTGGGTGTGTATACATGGTGATGGGTGTTTTTGGTGGTTTCACATTGTCCATATTGGTCACAGTGGCAGGCGCTTTGAGTGAGCGTCAGGTTGAATAGTCAGACGTCTAACACGAAGCTTCCAGTATGTCTTTTAATTTAGGAGAGCAGAAAACTTCATTGGTTTGATTTCACTGAAACAATGATTGTGAAGCAGTCTTTAAGAGATCTGATGCCTTTCAGGTTGCTTTCTCTTGTCTAGCTTTAGATGGGAGTGTCAATCTGTCATTCGGTTTGTCCATAACTTTGGTAGAGGCTGGAATATTTCTGTGACTGTTTAATGGATTGCCAAAGTTTTATACAAGCCTTTGTGCTCTCTGGACAATGAAACCTACTGAATTTACGAGACATTTTTGCTCTTTGGTCAGCTCTTTCAACAGCTATCGATTGCAGTCAAACTGATGCTGACATTAGTATCCCCATCATGATGAGCTGTAATGCCTTTGTTGATAAGTACAACAACACAGCATAGTTTTTCCAGTAAACAAGGGCCAGTGTGACGTAAATTTTATCATATCTATTGGAATGTAAATTACACGTGAAGGAAGTAGGTGTAGCAAACCCTTTAAAGTTCATTAACTCTGGAAGCAAAATCGAAGAACAAAACAGTCATACGAGGTCTTCCAAAGATTTCCTTCAAGAACAGACTTGCATACACATATTGTGATATGGTCTGGAAAAAGGCCTTAATTTCATTAATAAAACTGATCCCAAGACTGTGGGCGTCAATACACACTTGGTGTAGCAACTACTCTACAAAACCGGTAGTGCTCATGCTCAGCAGTAGTATGTATATGTGGAAAACTTATAGATGTACTGCTACGTATAACAAGAAGAGGATTTTTCTTAGTAGACTAGAAAAGTACAGGGGTTCCTCGGTTTACGATGTCCTTGACCTACGGTGTTTCTTCGTTACGTGGAACTAAGATGGCTTTGTTTACATTCGCCAGTTGTACGCCACCTTGGATTGTGGTACATTCACTACCTTTTTGCCCGTCATCATGGCTCCTAAGCATGATCAGGTAGATCAAGTTGTAAAAACAGTGCAACACATTCTGTTATCTTCTTGTAAAATGACTCATACATGCATGAAAGTCATTGGTATTCATGACTTTTCTGAAGAGCTGATCGACATCGTGATGCACGTATCGGCTTTGTTAACATTTTCAGCAGAATTCCAACTTACAGCGAAAATCTACGTACGTTGGGCAATAGGAGTGGAGTGGTTACACGTCGACTGTCTATTACTACAGAAACAGTCAAACTTCACACCTGGAAGAAACTTGGAGACAAGACATATGAAGTCACTTGTTTATGGACGGCATACAAAAACACTGGCACTTTGAGCAGATATATCCTTGTCTGAGCAGCGTTCTACAAGCTTTTAAGTTGTTTGTATGAATCAGAGTTTACAGTGTATTGACATGTTGCCTGTGACATTAGCTTAATTGATGCCATTAACAAGCACACCTGCTGTTCAGTCACCTTCACCTGCTGCCGATGTTTGTTTTTAAAAAAAAAATATTGAAAGAGTGGAACTGCAACATTCCCTCCTTCCAAATTCAATAATACATTTGTCAAAATTGCAGCAGCAGAGGAAGAGAACTACTGTGTTGGGTCAAAGTCAGAAAATACTGGATTCTACTATTTTAAAAGTGTTGTTATACAAGAAGATTTTCAAAACAAAACACAAATTTTCATGTATTCAGGACCATTTTTAATGTTTATTTGGACATCTAGAAATAAGTCTAAATTAGTTTTTGACAATAAAATCAAAACAAAGAATTGCCACTATATGTTAACCCTCTGCACCCCTAAACCCATCGACAGTTGTAAGCGGCATTTATTGTTTTTAAAAATCACCAAAGTTATACCGTTTATTAGAGCCAAAAACGAAAAACAGAAACTTTCAGATGATTCTTGAACAAATCATGTGTGATTGTACTTCTGATGATGCTACTAATAGCCAGCAATGCTGAAGGATAAGTGTTGAAAGTTTTTTTTATTTAAACATAACGACAAGTTTTGTGTTGGCGTTTGTGTTTGGCAGAATTTTGACACCAAGATTTTAGCTTTTGCTTCAAATATATATCAGTTTCAAATGCCTGCTATCGTTTTCCTTAAATGCTAATAATTAATCGTATCAGCCCATATACACTACCTTTCAAAAGTTTGGGGTCACCTGGAAATGTCCTTTTTTTAAAAGAATAGCTGTGTTTTTTTCAATGAAGATAGCATGACATTTATCAGAAATCCAGTCTAGGCATTGTTAATGTGTTAAATGACTGGAAACGGCTGATTTTTAATGGAATATCTCCATAGGGGTACAGAGGAACATTTCCAGCAACCATCACTCCTGTGTTCTAATGCTACATTGTGTTAGCTAATGGTGTTGAAAGGTTAATTTATGATTAGAAAACCCTTGTGGAATAATGTTAGCACATGAATTAAAGTTTGAGTTTTCATGGAAAACATGAAATTGTCTGGGTGATCCCAAACTTTTAAATGGTAATGTAAGTCATATCAGTTGACCTCTACTATGTCCTTCGTTTAATACTGCATAATAAACATTATATTGCCTTCTTACTGTTACTCTGCATCATTGTTTTTGTGCAACTTCCTCCAAACATCTTCCCGTCCTGCTGATGTCATTGAGCGAGAAGCAGGAAACTTATGAATGAGGCCAAACATGAGGCAGCTCAGACCAGATATTTATTGCTGGGATTAATCTGATGACCTCAGCATGTGCCAGAGCGAGCTCAGCCAGATGCATTCAGCTGACAATATTGATGACTTGTTCAACTGAAAAAAGGGTTTATTTTTTTTGGGCTGTTCTTTCGTAAGCTTCCTGACACGAAAGCGATGCAGGCCAACAATTTAACCTCGTGTGAAGGACTTAAGATGTCACCGCTGACCCCAGAGCTGACGTCCTTTTGCCCACTTTTGATGTCTTCCTCTGAGGCAGTTGATGAGCCCACACAGCGGGGATAAGAAAGAATATCAAAGACAGCATAATCAAAGTTACCTCTGCTTGACACTCATCAAAATATGAGCTTTACCTGAATGTTTTTCAAAGCGAATCTGATTAAACACATTCAGAAGAAGCTGATCTGAATGTTTTAATGTGCTGCATGTAAAATCAACCACATTTTCCTTCTCTTGTTGTGTGCAGGTACATGGGCATCGGCCTGTCTGCACAGGGAGTCAACATGAACAGACTGCCTGGTGAGTAGCTTGAATGATATCACCATCACATAACCAGTATTAAAATGGATGGATGCACATTTGTTTCATAGTTCGAACCTTAAACGGTGGCAGTTTTTGCAGGGGTGGCCAGACTGAGATCATTACTCACTTTGGAATGGACAAACTTTTTCTTCTGCCAATCATTGTTGGCCAAATAGTCCTTTTTTTTGGTAAAGAACATTTGTTCATGGAGGCAAAACTGCAACGGAGTAACTGTCACTTGATTTAAAACTTGCAACAGTCGTTACAGTTATGCTTTTTTGATTCTTGATATCTTGATATACCTAATTACGATCCTTTGTGTACATCTGCTGTCACACTAGTGTTATAAAGGTAGAGCAAAATTTATGGCAGGATGTTAAGGATGCCAATTTTTAATGATTTATTTAATTGAAATGGCAGCATTATCACACAATAAGAAATTAAATGATAACAAATTGAGCACAGTGGACATTTTTCCTTTGATGATATTGCAGTTTAGTCATCGGACAGGTTATTATGTCCACTCTAAAGGCCTAAGGCAGCTCTTACATGTGCCACTGAGAAATAAAATTTGCTTCTTAGTCGATCCCTGCTTGTTTTAAACACAAAAACTCCGGTCGAAGGTCATTAAGCGTCACAGAAGTCTTTGTCATGGTACCCATTGTTAACTAAGCTCCCACAATGCTGTTTACTTGCCAACATGAGCTGCCCGTAGTCCGAGTGACTGCCTCCTCAGGTTGCTACCCTATTACACATTAAAACAGGGCTCCTGGTGGGACAGCCAGGTACTACAGCCAATCACCAATACATTTTCTGATCTAATAATGTATTATTACGGCCACAAAGGCACCTCTGTTCCACATGCCACTGAGATATAAACATTGCTGTTCTAGTCGATCCCTGCTTGTTTTAAACATAAAAGCTCAGATTGAAGGTCATTAGTTGTCACAGAAGTCTTTGTCATGGTGCCCGTTGCTAGCTAAGCTCCCACAAAGCTGTTTACTTGCCAACATGAACTAGCCGTAGTCTGAGTGACTGCTTCCTCAGGTTGCTACAGTATTAAACATTAAAAGGTTGCTTCTGTTCTGACAACCAGGTACTACAGCCAATCTATGATACATTTTCTGACATAATAATGTATTATTATTGCCAGAAAGATGCCTCTGTTACACTGGCACTGATAGATATAAAATTGCTGTTCAGTGATTCCCTGCTTGTTCGAACACCAAAGTTCTCGTCGAAGGTCATTAAGTGTCACAGAAGTCTTTGTCATGTGTCCGTCGCTAGCTAAACTCCATAATCTTATCCTATTTAATGACAGAGACCGGATTACGGCATCCCTACTCATAGGGACAGTATATATCATATAATATAAGACATTGTAAAAGTGTCTTTATTTGAAGCATCACACTGTGTCCATGTTTTGAATTTTCTTTGTTCTTCTTTTGTTCAGTCCGTTTTGGGTGCAAGTTCTGGGTCAGTCTTGCCTTGTTTATCAGTTTGTACCCCTTGTTTTTCAAAGCTGTTCAAAGTATGTCTTTAAGAGTCTGTACAAGGGTTTTAACTAAATCCACAGCCAAATCTTCCTTATTTTAACAAATACAAATGTGCAGATTCTGTATTTCCATGAAAAAATACTGTATCAGTGTAAACATTTTCTGATTGGTACAAACTACATGGTTGTATGTGGTCGAATGGGGGGTCGGTTGTGCCATTAAGCGTCACTGAACTCTTTATCATTGTTAAAATGCATCTGTACAGGAACTATGGTTGTAGTGAAGTGGTTCCACAAAAGATGTCTGCTGGAAAATAGTAGTTACTGGATGTAGCTCCAGTTTTATGAGCATGTGCCTCTAATGGGCTTTCAGTATTAGCTTTGTGGGGTGTCGAGACTTTAGTCAATAGTTGCTGTGGCCACCCCTTTGGCTCCGCCTCTGTCCTGGACTCAATTTAAGGATGTTACAGTGGGCGGGTGGACGTCAGAATTTATTGACGAAGGGACAGTAGAACAACAGGACAGCAGATTCTATGTTGGGAGCAATCAACGAAATGGGGTGATATGAGGATTCCCAAGGTCGCTCAACATACCGAGCGCTTCATCACGCCAACATCCAGCAAAAACGGCGACTCGCTGGGCCAAATCCAGAACTTCAGCCACTTAGCAGTCGGATCGGACCGGCGCTTTGGACGAAAAACATCCTGCGTCGTTAAGTTCTTTTGTTCAACATTTGCTACATGCAGGACAGTCTGCACAGTACAATTAGACAGTTCTGGATTGGCTGCACAAAAAGCCTTGACCCTGAACTTTTTCTAATTACTTATTGGCCAACAGTTCCATCCCTCTGACCTCATTGGCTCAGATTACAATCAAGCATTGACAGTGTTGTGTTTACTTCAGCCTCGCAGAATAGGGAGGTTTCTCATCAACCTTGCAAACACTGGAAAAAGGGGTTGATTATTATCACTTAGTCATTGTTTTCATTCAGGGAGTAGATATTTTTAGAGCTCAAGTAGCGGAGGAGAAAGTGTGCTTGCATGTATGCTTGGAGTGCAGTACATAAAGGAAGATGAAAGGAAGGAATTGATTTTGTTGGATAAATGAAAGTAGCTGGAGAGGTGCCAGTGTTTGTGAGATTTGGGGATGAAAGCCTGAGGACATGAGGATGGGAGGCGTATCTCTGGTAATTGGATGTAGTTGGTTTGTGGTACAGTGTGACAGCTGCAGAAAGAACATGTTGGGGCATGTTGCTGAGCAGTCCTATGGATCGTTGACACATGATGTGGACTCGTGGCGTGACCTCATACTAATCTGATTTAAGGCAAATGCTGCTTCTAACTTTGTGATGATACTTTTACGTAGAAAGTATTTTTGACTTGAGCAAACATCATTTAAATGAATGCATGCTTGTACACAGGATTTTAGTGAATGCATTTTCTACATATATAAGCAACTTCACCATATAAACCATGTCAGAAAATACCACCTTAGTGTCAACTTGTACTGTTTTCCTTGAATTTTAAATTGCAAAGTGTTCAGCTCTCTACGCCCCAAGCAGTTTCTGGACAATTTTTACTCCTTATGGACTCATTTTTCACTGCAACATAAAGTCCTACACCTCTATGGAAACAATACAACCATTGACAGCAGTGCCCTTCATGCAGCTTCCAAAAAGCAGTCAAACTTACTTTTCAGATGTCCGAATTGTTAACAGCTCCATGAAATAGTGATTTGTTTTCCCGCTCTAAACTTCTCACATGGTTTTTTTCTATCAATGTTCAGATAATCCAATATCTCACCACTCCTTTCCTTTTTCATTAAACATGTAATGAAGAGTTATATGCTCAATTTAAATAGTTCAAACGATCAACTTCTGCAAAAACAATCATCAGGCTTTGAAGAAAGTTAGAAACAACATAGAAACAAAAAGAAAAAATAAACATTGGCACTCCAAAAGCTTTTAAGTTGTTTGTATGAATCGGGGTGTGCAGTGTATTGACGTGTCTCCTGTGACATTAGCTTAATTGATTCCATTAACTAGCACACCTGCTGTTCAGTCACCTTCACCTGCTGCCGATGTTTGTTTTAAAGGAAAACTGAAAGAGTGGAGCTGCAACATTACTCCTCAATAATTCTCTCAATGATACTTTTGTCAAAATTGAAGCGGCAGAGGATGAGAAATACTGCGTTTTCATCCATACTGTGGGTCAAAGTAAAAAAATACTTGGTACTAGTTTCCCAAATTTCTGTCCTGTTGTCTTTGTTTCACTTTATTTTGTTGCTCGAACAATCCACACTAAGGATTTCCACCATATATTGACTTTCTGAACCCCAAAACAAAATGACGGGTGTGAGTGGCATTTAATTTTTTCATAAACCACCAAAATTACACAATTTATCAGAGGCAGAAACTGTAAAAACAGAAAGAATGATTGAATTTTTAACTTTCAGATGGTTCTGTCTGTCATATAAACCAAATCTAAGCTTGAAAGTGTGTTATTTAAACAAATCGCTTCATTCTATATGTTTTATCTAAAAAACTGCAGCAACTAATTCAGAGCTCCTCAGCGCAACCGGGAAGCCACGAGTGACTCAGCTGTGCCAACATTTACATAACAAAAATTAAGGGAATATTCAACTAAATTGCAATCTGTGTTTGCATAAGCTGTGAGGTGACAAATGTGGAAATAAATTAGAGATTGAGTGCAAAATGAACCTTATTTAAGCAATAAAATACATGCAGTATGGCTCGGAAATTACATACAGAGCAGCAAGTTGGTGGAAGATCTATTCAGCATGGGGAAACATCTTTGTAGAGTTGATGTGTGAAAAATCTCTGGTTTATAGAGGCTGTAAAAATGTAAATAGTAAATTATCCATAATCTGTAGAGCCACATCTTTTTTCCTCTTTATTACTAACATCTAGAAAAATGTTGTTAATGTTGATTCTAGTTTTTTTTCCATTGTCGCAAATTAAATAAACAAAACTTTTTTTTTTTTTTTTTTAAATTTACGACGTTATAACTGTGTCATTCACCACAAATAACATTTCTGAGTACTTCTACCCAAGGTTGTGCTGTTTCCATAAAGAAAAACTTTATATTGCAGTGAAAAATGAGTGTATACACTACCGTCCACAGGTTTGGGGTCCTTATTTCTGAAGGACAGGCACTTTTTTCAATGATGATAACATTAAATGAATGATAAATCCAGTGTAGACATTGTTAATGTGGTAAATGACTATTCTAGCTGGAAACGGCTGATTTTTAATGGAATATCTCCATAGGGATACAGAGGAACATTTCCAGCAACCATCACTCCTGTGTTCTAATGCTACATTGTGTTAGCTAGTGGTGCTGAAAGGCTCATTGATGATTAGAAAACCCTTGTGCAATTATGTTAGCACATGAATAAAAGTGTGAGTTTTCATGGAAAACATGAAATTGTCTGGATGACCTCAAACTTTTGAACTGTAGTGTATGTACAAGATACAGTGGGGATCGAAAGTTTGGGCACCCCAGGTAAAAATTTGTATTAATGTGCATAAAGAAGCCAAGGAAAGATGGAAAAATCTCCAAAAGGCATCAAATTACAGATAAGACATTCTTATAATATGTCAAAAAAAGTTAGATTTTATTTCCATCATTTACACTTTCAAAATAACAGAAAAAACAATAATGGCGTCTGCAAAAGTTTGGGCACCCTGCAGAGTTTGTACCTTGTACTGCCCCCTTTGGCAAGTATCACAGCTTGTAAATGCTTTTTGTAGCCAGTTAAAAGTCTTTCAATTCTTGTTTGAGGTATCTTTGCCCATTCTTCCTTACAAAAGTCTTCCAGTTCTTTGAGATTTCTGGGCTGTCTGTCACACACTGCTCTTTTAAGGTCTATCCATGGATTTTCTATTATGTTGAAGTCAGGAGATTGTGAAGGCCATGGCAAAACCTTCAGTTTACGCCTCTTGATGTAATCCACCGTGGATTTTGAGGCATGTTTAGGATCATTATCCATTTGTAGAAGCCATCCTCTCTTTAACTTCAGCTTTTTCACAGATGCCATCAAGTTAGCGTCCAAAATTTGCTGAAATTTTATTGAATCCATTTTTCTTTCTACTTGTGAAATGTTCCCTGTGCCACTGGCTGCAATACACCCCCAAAGCATGATTGATCCACCCCCATGCTTAACAGTTGGACAGAGGTTCTTTTCATTAAATTCTGTGCCCTTTCTTCTCCAAATGTACCTTTACTTATTCTGGCCAAAAAGTTCTATTTTAACCTCATCGGTCCACGGAACTTGTTTCCAAAATGCATCAGGCTTGTCTATGTGTTCATTTGCAAACTTCGAACGCTGATTTTTGTGGTGAGAATGTAGAAGAGGTTTTCTTCTGATGACTCTTCCATGAAGACCATATTTGTACAAGTATCTCTTTATAGTGGAATAGTGTACCACAACTCCAGTGTCTGCCAGATCTTTCTGGAGGGATCGTGCAGTCAAACGTGGGTTTTCTCTTGCTTTTCTCACAATCCTGCGAACTGTTCTGTCTGATATTTTTCTTGGTCTTCCACATCTTGCTTTAACTTCCACTGTTCCTGATGACTGCCATTTCTTAATTACATTCCGAACAGAGGATATTGGCATCTGAAAACGCTTTGCTATCTTCTTATAGCCTTCTCCTGCTTTGTGAGCGTCAACTATTTTCAGTTTCAGTGTTCTAGACAACTGCTTAGAAGAACCCATGGTGCTGATTGTTGGGGTAAGGTCAGATGAATCTGGGCATTTAAAACCTTTGAGATTGACATCACCTGGTCTTTCCAGATGATGATTGTGAACAATCCATGACACTGTCAGGTCTCAGCTTTCCAAAGGGGGTGGTGCATGCTATAAACTCTGCAGGGTGCCCAAACTTTTGCAGACACAATTAGTGTGTTTTCTGTTATTTTGAAAGTGTAAATGATGGAAATAAAATCAAACTTTTTTTGACATATAAGAATGTATCATCTGTAATTTGATGCCTTTTGGAGATTTTTCCATCTTCCCTTTGCTTCTTTATGCACATTAATACAAATTTTTACCTGGGGTGCCCAAACTTTCGATCCCCACTGTATTTTACTTCTTACATCTGGAATTTGTTTCCATACACTGCCTGCCGTTCAGCTGAAAAGTTTATTAATTTTTGCCACTTGACTGTTTATCCCACCTGAGTCACTTAAAACTTGCTGGTTGTGGCAAGTAGTGCAGAATTTTTTGTTTTTTTGCACAATCTGGTTATAGCAAATGGTTCTTTTTTGGCAAATTTTTGAATAGAGGCATGTAAGATTTTGATGAAATATCAAGATTTTAAGCTTAGAATTTCCTCACTAAACAGATGACTAGTTAATGAAAAGTTCATGATAGAGCAGTTTCTGGCTGATAAATGGAGTCATTTTGGTAATTTTATTAACGAGAGCATGCCGTTTTTGAAGGGTTCAGAGTCTTAATGTCCTCGTTTTTGGACAAAATGGAATGTGTGAATTACTTCCAGGCTTTTGAAATTATGATTTTAGATTTGATGATCTTGTGGAAAGGCTAATTGATGATTAGAAAACCCTTGTGCAGTTATGTTAGCACATGAATAAAAGTGTGAGGTTTCATGGAAAACATGAAATTGTCTGGATGATCCCAAACTTTTGACTGGTAGTGTGTATATATATATATATGTATATATATATATATATATATATATATATATATATATATATATATATATATATATATATATATATATATATATATATATATTTTGCTGTTTATGGTGGCTTTGTTTACATATGTGGATAAAGTTGGACTCCGTGGTCGCTGCTGTGATTCAGAGAACAAAGGTGCTACTATAAAGATTGAATAAGAAATCGAGCCTTTGTCTGCTGGCACATAAACATTTATTGTGCTTTACTCTTTGCTGATAAACTGCAGACTGTCACATGATTGTTCTATTTATTGTCGCGAGTCGATTCTTTTTGCTGCTACGTCTTCTTTCGCCCTCCATCCCCGACTCGCACTTTTATACTCTCAGCAAACCCCGCACACAATGACATCCGTGAACGGTTCAGCGATCTCTGATGACATAGGAGGAAGCGTAGTAGCCGCTCAGCTCCCGGTAGCCTGACTCTAAAGCCCCCGGTTGCCTCTCCCCGGCCAATCGGACCACTCCTCTGCTTCCACCAATGGGCTTTTCCAGGCCTGTCTGGGGGCTCGTTTGACCTGCTTATTGACCAGTCAAGACCCGTCCGGTGGCCGAGGTTTGTGGAATGCTGTGGATGGCCGAGGCAGCCAGTTCAGCAGAGTCCAGATCTGCACACAAAGATCATTCGTAGCGCCTCTCTCTCTCCTTGATTCACATGTGTCAAATGTCACACAAAGGGTGGAACAGCGTGGAACGGCGGTGCACTAGCGGGATGTGTTTTCCAAACCTGGTCACCCATTAGTTATGAAAATATGTCCGGTTGCTAGGATTCCACTACAGATGGTCTGCGGCCCTGGTGGACAGATTACGGCTGATTGCCTTAACTCCGACTAACTCGGTGTGTTTGTGCGCCAGTGTGTGTGTTTGTCCCGAACTCTGCGGATTTAACTGTGTGTCCTGGGCTGCAGACTGATTGTTTGTGCTCGTCTGTGCTCATCTGTGCATCTCTTTGTGCACAGTTTCACCGCAGCCCTGCACACGGATGGACTGTATGTTCTGGCAGGAGGTTAGAAATGTTCCAGTTTCTGCTGTAACTTTACGGTCATTTTGGAGGCTGCAGTTTGTGGTGCGTTACATAAAGAGGTGTGTCCTGCCCTCGTTTGATAGAAACGGGATGGAGAAAATAATAGCAGGATAATGCAGTGCAGATCAACAGCACCGAAAACTGCAGCCTCCACAATGATCATACGATAGAATTAACACTTCTCGTACACCGTTAGAACAAAAAGAGAACATTTTAACCTTGGTGAACTTTCATTCAGAGCAGGATTGTTGTATTAGACAGGACTGGTTTCAGCAAAATCCTTCTTCTGTTAAAGTTCACAATATTTTCAGCGACATAAAAAGCACTTTTCAAGGGAGATTATGATTAAAACAGAATTAAAAGGCTGGAATACGGTTTTGAAAGAGCAAACTGTGGTTTTATAACCACCATGTTTAATGACACACTTCAACGACTACTATGTTTACAATATCTGGCAGTGTTGTCTTTCTGTGCTAACTTTTCTAGTCAGTTTCAGACCCTTTATCCTGTTAAAACTGTGTCCAATAAGGGCAACCTGATGGCCAAGTGGTTAGGGTACAAGCCACATGTGTGGAATTTCCCTCATTGAAGCAACTCCTACTGCATCTAGCCAATGAAAGGCAAAAAACCATCTTAAAATTCAAATTAGTTCCTTTAAAATACTGTCAGATTTAGCAGAATTCAAAGCTGGAAGTCTCTGAAAAGTGGCGTAAAAGTCAAAGCAAGTCTTGCAGCAATCGAGATACATCTTTATATCACTGCAAACGTTATTTCAGACAATCAAGTCATGTTTGATTATCCAGTTTCTCAGTTTTTAAAGCCATACTTTGATATTTCATAACTGTCTTTCAGCCTTGTCCTAATGTAGTGATTTCTTATCAGAATCTCGCCTCATGGAATTTATTCTGCAGAAAATGGGCCACGTAGCTGAGATATTATTCTGTGTGACTCCATTTGATTTATTTAGACTAGTTGCTGTTAAACCTGGAGTGTTTACAAGTTCGTCTGAAGGTTGTGTTGGCTCAGCCTGAGACTGGGTGAAGATCTCAGTCATCCAGAGTAGAACTGCTGCGCTTTTGCATTGAAGTGAGGCATTTGAGGTGGTTTGGGCATCTGTATCCCAGATGCCTCCGATGTTTCGGCAACTCTCATCTCCCAAAAATTATGTTTCAGTACAATTAAACTGCATTTTCCATCACGCTTTGAAAAAAAGAACGCAATTTTGTTGTCAAATTGTATTTTCACAGCTGTAATGTAATAGGTAGAGGGGTCCTCAGCCAGAACTTAACACTGATTTTGAACACTGGAATTTTTAACCGATCAATATCAACTTAAACCGATGCCCAATTCTTTGTTTACATCTGTTTTTACATGGACAAATGATCAAAACTGCAAATTAGTTGGGGTTTAGTACAATTGATTATTCCTGATTTGCTGGCCTGAAATCAGTCAGCCTCATTTAAGTCTCTGTCATGGTGCTCCTTTTCTCGCTAACCTCCTCTGGTTAGTGGAACAAGTTTGCCTTGGTGGCACAACCAGGTCCTACAGCTAGTCTACAATGGTTGATATTTGTTTTATCAACGACAAAGATAGCAGGTATTGGCAAATACTTGCATTGCAAAAAGTAGAATCCTGTGGAAAATGCGTTTCTCTGAAAACGTAATTATGACTGCAGGTTAGCTGTATAGGAACGTAATTTTCAGGAGACATGGTTGGTTCTGGGCATGTCCAACCAGGAAGACAACCAGGACAATCTTTCGTTTTATGTGTCCTGGCTGGCTTAGGAACACATTGGAAGAGCTTAAGAAGGTGGTTGAAAAGAAGAAACCAGATAAGTTGTAGAAGATGGATGGATGGATGGATGGATGGATGGATGGACCTCTACCCATAGTTGTCTAAAAATATGACAAGGGGACCCAATAAAGGCTTTTATTTTGAAATGTGGTATAAGCTCAAAGTATTTTAATTGTATTCTACAAGCTTTATTTCATGTAAAATCAAACTTGAAAGTTAACCGTGGAGGCTAGCTGTTTGATGAATGAAGTTAAAAGTGGTGTAACACGAAACACTGAAAAATGTCCTAAAGTGCGGTACTTTGTGTATACGTGTGCGTCCCGTACGACAGTGTTCTCCACTGCTGACCTCTGTGTCTGATCCTGCTGTGGAGGCCTGCCCATTTCATTAGCATGTTGGAGCAGTGAGCCTGGCTTTAGAGGCAATATCCCTGTCAGCAGATTAATCTAATGCCTCGCCACACACACACACACACACACACACACACACACACACACACACACACACACACACACACACAGATACACAAACACACAGAGTATATACACATATGCACAAAACGACACATGGAGACTCAGAGGACAATACGAGTTGGAAGAAACACACAAACGCTGAGGACACAAACTCACACATCCAGCTCGAGTTAATACTTCATTACACGCTCTCAGATACACGTTATGCACACATACATGTACGTATCTAATATCTCGCCTCACCCACGACCTACTTTCCCTTAACCCCGCTTTGCTTTTTGGCAGCGACGCTAGAAGCTGCAACCGACGAGAAACACTGACGTCGAGCTTCAGGTTCAGGTCCCTTCTATCCTGGTTGGTTCAGGAGGAGGAATTCCTGCAAAACTCGATTAGTGTGGAAGTTAGGCTTCACCCAGACCATAAATGTAGCGGTTTAGTCCTCGTGCTGTAAAGGAATCTTCCCATAAAGTCTTGTGACGTCGTGTTGAACCGGTGTGCATGTTTTACAGCACACTTTTTTACTTTTTACATCAGTAGTAGTGCTGTGGTGCACGCTGGCTCACCATACTCTGATAAATTTGTACCAAACACAACTCTTTCCTTAAGGATATTTTTAGGAAATTACCCACCTCGAAACAACTGTATTACCAAAGTATGTTGTGTATTAGAATGAAAAATGAGTGTTTGCTCAGCCTGACAATAAATAACTCACAGCTGCATCCACATCAGTCAGACAGATTTTATTTATATTGCAAATTAAAAGTCGCATGACAGTAATAAAAATGCAGTGGAACAATGCAAACAATACCCCCAACATTGTGTTAGGAACTGAGGAAATGCTATTTAAAAAAAAAAAAAAACAAAAAAAACACATGCAATGAGGAAACACCAGATGAAATCAAACAGAATAAGAATAATTGAGAAATATCATAACATAAAATGTAGTATCTATAAATATAATATATTAATAAATAGGTAAATGATGAAAATATTTTTTTAAAATTAAGCAATAAACAATACAATAAATAGACAAAAATGTTAAAATAAAATGTAGTATCTGAATAAATATAATACATAATAAATAAAATAAATAAATAAAGTATTTTAAAATAATAAAATACAGACTGATAGGTTAGTAAAGGACAAACTTGAAGTCAAAATTCTTGAAGTGAACAAGAAAATCTTTTTTTCAGAAATGAAGTAATAAATGATACAATGAATAGACTATAATATAAAAAACGGTAAAATAAAAGAAAAAAGAAATATCTATAAATAAAATATAGCTAGAATGGTAAAGGACAAAATAAAAGCCAAATTCTATTTTTTCAAAATGATGTAATAAATGACACAACAAATAGACTAAAATATGTTTTTTTTAAAGAAGTATGATTTTAAAAAGTATTAGATTGTAAAATAAAAATATAGCATCAACAAATATATATAGATTGATTGGTGAAATACAAATCTAATATAATTTAAACAGAAAAGGAAAATAATTTAAAAAACTGAATTAGTAAACAATACAAGTAGTATTATAAAATATGTCAAAGTATAGTAAAATTAAAAATAATACCTTAAAAATAATAAATATAGATAGATAAATAGGTAAAGGATGAAATAGAAGTCCAAATTCATAATAACAGAATAAAAGATATTTTAAAAATGAAGTAATAAACAATACCATGAATAGACTAAAAAATGGAAACTATATATGAATATATAGTCAAATAAAATATGAATAAAATAGAAGTGAATAGATAGGTAAAGGGCAAAATACAAGTCAAAATTGCTAAAAACAGAATAAAAAAATATATAATCAATTAAAAAAATAAAATAAATGACACTAAATATGTAAAGTGGTGATTAAATAGAGAAATTAGTTCTGGAAAGAGTAATAAATACATAAAAGGCCAGAGTTAAAAGGTAGATCTTGAGTGTTTGCCACATGTGTTCCCATGGTCAGGAAGAATAAATGAGTTAACGTAATAACGGCATCATGACACCCTGGTGGCCTTTTACTCTCCTGGTTCGGCCTCCTGAGCTGCTGTTCCTGTTGTCGGTGACTCACCAGTTTCTTTCTATAGACAAAGTCCTCCTGCTGGCCGGACGCCGACACTGCAGCGCAGGGAAAAAGGACTCTCAAACTGTCTGTGAATGTTCAAGAGACGCCCTGCAGGCAGCAGAGGGTCAGATGGGAAAATCTGAGTCGCAGGAAGTCAATGAGTAACCGTGTTCCCTCCTCGAAGCCGCTTCACTTTGCTTCTTACACCCTGAACAGGAAGCCGTTTGCTGCATGTTTCCATCAACAGGCAGGTTTTTTCCACCAGAAGTCAAGTTTGAAATGCTAAAACTTCATCCCTGTCTCGTTTCAGGATGGGACAAACACTCGTACGGTTACCACGGAGACGACGGCCACTCCTTCTGCTCCTCCGGAACCGGCCAACCGTACGGCCCGACGTTCACCACGGGCGACGTGATTGGCTGCTGCGTCAACCTCATCAACAACACATGCTTTTACACCAAAAATGGCATCAGTTTAGGTCTGTGGACACACAAAGTCATTTATTATCAAATATCCAACCAACATATGTGCACTTTTACTAAAACTGAACTGTCTTTTTGTCTTTAAGGTGTAGCCTTCACAGACCTCCCTGTAAGTATATCCCAGAATATCCCATCATAATGTCTTTTAGCAGCTTTTAATTTCAATATTCAAGGTTGTCCTCATACTTAAGAGCCATGAATGTCCTCTAATTGAAATATTCAAGGGGTTATTTTAATTTTTTTGAGGGAAATATATCACCAAGTGCAGACATTAGGCTAATTTTATCATAGCAAACTGACATGAAGTCATATTTAACATGCAGCTGCCAGTTTATGTTGGCAGTTTGGTTGTTTTTTTTTCTCGTCCGGCGGCTGCAGTGACTGGAACATTCCTCTAAATAAAAAAAAAGAGAAAAGAAAAAGTTTTACCAGCCAGATCAGTTTTAAGAATAGAGCAGGAACTCCATATCTCCTCTGAAGGAACCGCTGTCAAACCCAAACAGCATTTAGCAACGTGTGAATTTCACACCCTGTAGGTGGGTTTTACACACAAACCCCAACTAAACGTTATAATTTAAAGGCCGACAAGCTTGTTTACAACTCGTGTAATTAACAGCTGCTCACTTAACAGCTTGTAGCTTGAGGTTTTTTAGAGCAAACTGAAAGAACTTATGAGACACGAGCATGTATTTGTTCTTATATTTCCACAGATAGATTATTGTTTGTTCTATAAAAAGTCAGAAAGTAGCAAAAAAAGTTCCCCAAAGCTCAAGAGGACATCCTTAAATGTCTGGTTTTGTCCACAATATTCACAGTATATTCATTTTACTATCATATTTAACAGCCGACAACTAATTGATAATTGACACCAACATGTTTTACAGTAAAATATTCATTGCACTGTTTAAAAGAATTGTTTGATTTCTTTAAAATGGGAATTCTGAGGTACTTATCCATATTAGATTTTCAATACAGGATTATCAAAAAAGAAAAATATTTTGGAAAATAAATTGATAATAACTGACACAATAAATAGATTAAAATATGCAGGAATATAGTCAAATAAAAATATAATATTTACACATAAATTATACATAGATGAAAGACAAAATAGATGTCAAATGTCATTTAAATAGAAAAGGGAAATAATTTTAAAAAACTGAAGTAATAAACAGTTGACTAAAATATGTAAAAAAAAATATAGTAGAATAAAAATATTATATATGTAAATAAAATATGGAGAAATATAAAAATCAAAATTCAATTTTTTTAAAATGACGTAATAAACATAGACCAAAAAATATAATAAAGTAAAATACATTATGTATAAATATAATATAGATAGATACATAGATATGTGAAGGGCAAAATAATTGAAATAAGTCAATATTAATTTAAACAGAAAAGGATAACAATACAAAGAGTAGACTAAAATATGTAAAAATTCAGTAAATTAAAATATAACATCTTTAAATAAATTATAGATAAATAGGTAAAGGTCAAAGTAGATGTCAAAATTCTAAATTATTTTTAAATAATGAAGTAATAAACATGGTAATTTGTAGATTAAAATATGTAAAAAAAATAAATAAAATACAGATTGATACATAGATCAAATAATTGATACAATAAATCGACTAACATATGAAGGAATATAGTAAAATAAAATGAAAATATCTACAAATAAGATATAGATAGTTAGGTGAAGGACAGAATAGATGTCAAATATTTAAACAGAAAAGGAAAATAATTTTAAAAACTGATGTAAAAACAATACAAAGAGTAGACTAAGGTATGCATAAAAAAATAAATTAAAATATAATATCTATAGATAAAATATAGATAAATAGGTAAAGGACTCATTTTTTTTTGTCAAATGAATTACACTCAAAATCTGCTGTGACCATAATTGTCCTGTTTGTTGTTTCTCTGTTGAGCAAGATAGTCGCCAGTTATTGATTATTATGTGTGTATACGATGTCAATATTTCATTTTTTCATTGCACAACAACACAAACAAATCAATCAGGGTAGCAGCAGACCAGCAAATCCTGTTTTCTGTGAGTTAAAATCACTGTTTTCATCAGTGGATTCTGGAGATATTGAACAGAGAATACATCGATATCATTTCTCCATCCAGGAAGGCTGGTGAAAATATTCTAAATATAGAAAACAAATACAATTTTTTTTAATAATGTGGCTTTAAAACACATTTTAGCTGGTGGGTGGGCTACGGACAACATCTACTGTAGGTAAAACAATAAGAATGAGACATTTAGAAAGCTTTATTTGTATTATGCTGCAGTGCAAGCCAAAAAAACCCAACACTGAATATGGAGGAATACCTCAAATATTCAAGTACAAGCATTCAAGTACATCAAAAAGCCTGTTGTCATTTTATACTAATGATAATCTCAGTAATCTTTATTTATCTAGAAGTTGCAGCTTATTATTTATAATTGAACTTCCATATTGTAATGATCTGTCTACTAAAGGAGAGTAAATGTTAGTATTGTTTAGAACCACATCAAATCAGTCCTTTAAACCTGAATATTTTCCTGTTACAGCCCAACCTTTACCCCACGGTGGGGCTTCAGACCCCCGGCGAGATCGTAGACGCCAACTTCGGCCAGCAGCCGTTCGTCTTCGACATCGAGGACTACATGAGCGAGTGGCGGGCCAAGATCCACGGCATGATCGCCCGCTTCCCCATCGGCGAGAGGCTGGGCGAGTGGCAGGCCGTCCTGCAAAAGTAAGATTAGAAACTATCCCCCCCAAAACCTTCATATTGCAACCCAAAACTGAGACAATAACAGCATGTAGAAGCTCTGGGAAGAAAAATGTAAATGAGAAATGAGTGGGATGGTAGGATGCTTGGGTTGCTTTTAGTCACTGTCTACTTTTGTTTTCAGTCAAGGTTTTGTTTTGTTTACAGTCACTGTTTGCGTTTGTTTTTATTTGCGGTTTTCTGTTACTTTTATTTCCTGTTTTCGGTGTTTTTTATTTGCTGTTTTCTGTCTTTTATTTGCTGTTTTCTGTCATTTTTATTTGCGATTTTCAATCATTTTTATTTCCTGTTTTCAGTGTTTTTTATTTGCATTTTCAGTCTTTTTTATTTGCTGTTTTCTGTCATTTTTACTTGCTGTTTTTCTTGAAAATTCCTTGTTTTTAAGCCAAAATTATCATGAGAGCAAAATTAAAACTATAATAAAATAAAATAAATGCAGCATGGCTCAGAAACAGTGAGCAGAGGAGCAAGCTGTTGGAGATACATTCAGCATGGTGAAACATCTTTCTACAGATGATGAGCAGAGCAGAGAGGAAACATAGAGATAATCATACTTGTGACTCAAAATTAGTCCAAAATTACAGAATCTTGTGTGAAACATTACAAAAACTGGCAAAAATTGTCAGAAATGGTACAAATTCACACAAAATGGCTAAAAAAAATGTCTAAAAAGGCTTGAACTTGCCCAGAATGGTAGAAAAAAAATATTTGGAATTAATCAAAAGTTGTCAAAAATGACCATGAGAGGAAAATCAAAGCTACTGGATGAATAAAATAACATTGGAAGTGGAAAAAAACGACAAAGATTCAATTAATTAACCCTCTGGTCTTTTCTTTTTAAAAAAAAAAAATCATCAAAATAACACCATTTATGAGCAATGGGACATAAAAAATATTAGAAAACCCCACACTGATCTGAATTATTAAACATGAACTAAAGGAAAAACACAATTAAGGGCTTTAATTTCCTCATTCACTGTATATTTATATTGTTTTAAGGTGCCTTTTTAAATTTTTATTCTCAGTATATTTTACACTTTATTGTGTTTTTATGTATCTATGTATATTTTCTTTGCTATTTATATTATATTTTGTATTTTTCTATTGTGGTGCCGGTCACTTTACTCTTTCTGCTTGCTGCTATAACAACACATTCACCTTTTTCGGATCGATAAAGTATTTCTATTCTATTCTTTACTGAACAAAAGGTAAACTAAAGTGTAACTAAGCACAATTATGTCCACCTTCTTGTCACTTTAAGGTTCATTTTCTTGCCGTCAAACACCAAAATCAACACTAACAGCATTACGAGTGTATCTTTTCCATTATTCTAACATTTTTTTGTCTTTTTTTTTCCTGTATTCAGTATGGTGTCCAGCTACCTGGTGCATCATGGGTATTGTGCCACTGCGACAGCCTTTGCCAGAGCCACAGAAACCATGATACAGGAGGACCAGACATCTATAAAGAACAGACAGAGTGAGTCAGCAAAACAACGGCACACATAAAAACATGCGCTTTTATTTGATTTATGGCTGCTGTCCAACTTAAATCTTCATTTTTTGGCAAATAAATTCATAATTTCGTGCAGATTTTTGCAACAAAATATATCAACAAGTAGGTATTTGTGGTTATGGTAAGCCGTTTTAATATTTAGAAGCTAGACTGGATGTGTATTTCAGCTGTTTACGTTGCCCTCCCTCCAGGACAATTGACAGAAAACGACCATATCAGTATAAATGTATGTTATTGTTCTTTTCAGATTTATTTAGAATATTTCCACTACTACATTTTGCCATCAGTCAGCTCTTTCCAACAGGGAGTGGAAGCTGTTATATCGCAGACTTCATTGACAAAGCGGTAATTCTACCTCAAGGGCTGCTGGTACATCGCTGTGTTACTTCAGTGTTTTAACACTTTAGATCCAAATTCATAATGACTTAGTTTATAAAACAAGACTTTACGAAGCGCTTTGACAGACGAAGCAAAAGTAGGACACAATATATGAAGATAATGTTAAAACTAAACAAAATACAGATGTAAAAATGTTGAAATGATTAAATACAAATAATCAGTTTTATCATTAATATGTATGTTATATCTGCAGTTTAGCAGCAGATTTCTGCAGTTGAATTATGACCAGTTTTGAACACGAACAGTTTAATATTAAGAAGTCGTAATTGTGGTTCAGATAATTTAATTTCCTCCTAGTTTCAAGATGTCTTCATTGACCTTTTTGGATATCTTCTGTCTAGTCAAAGCATATTTACAGAGATCCTGAAGTAGCTTAAAGTCTGAGGTGGAGGCAGCTCACTTTTCAAACTTACATTTGCTCTACAAATGTAACCGAATATGTTTTATATTTTATGTTATACGCTACCGTTCAAAAGTTTGGGGTCACCCAGGCAATTTCATGTTTTCCATGAAAACTCACACTTTAATTCACATGCTAACATAACTGCACAAGGGTTTTCTAATCATTAATCAGCCTTTCAACACCATTAGCTAACACAATGTAGCATTAGAACACAGGAGTGATGGTTGCTGGAAATGTTCCTCTGTACCTCTATGGAGATATTCCATTAAAAATCAGCTGTTTCCAGCTACAATAGTCATTTACCACATTAACAATGTCTAGACTGTATTTCTGAATCATTTAATGTTATCTTCATAGAAAAAAATGCTTTTCTTTAAAAAAAAAATAAGGACATTTCTAAGTGACCCCAAACTTTTGAACTCTTGTCAGAACACTGTGAGGCCAAAGTTTCAGTAAATTTCCACCACAAGTCTCTAAATTAAGGCTCCGCTGATTAAAAACACTGATTCTACCTCTCAGAACACAGGAGTTGTTGGTCTACCGCTGCGTGACTTTAGTGTTTTAATACGTTATTTTGAGTGTGTGTTAATAACATTATTTGTAATCAAAAAAAAAAAAAAACAAGGTTATGTAATTCTATTTTCAAATATCTACAGTTTAATTCTGACTAGTCTTATGTATAGTTTAAGATATCTTTAATTTCCCCTTAAATCAAGATATTCACATTGACCTTTTTGGATATCTTGTATTAGGTTTTAGCTGGAATTCTGTCTAATCAAAAAGCAATAACAGAAATCTTGAATTAGATGCAAATCAGAGAGGAACCAGCCATGTCAGAGCAGTCTGAGGCTGAAATTCTAGTAAATTTCAACCACAGTAAGCCCACGGCCTCCACAAACTCCTCACTTTTTTAATTTTATAGTCTTTTCTAGCAATTTTGTGAACCACAGCAGCCACTGTTACATCTGCAAACACTGTTGAAATGCTTTGAAATGAGGCTCATCATGCACAACAACTCAAGTCAGACTAGATATACAGACGTATCAACGTTTGGAGCATCTAAAACTGTTATTTTGACAAGTCAAAACTGAGTTCCAGATAACTCTTAAGATATCTGGAATAAATAGCTACGTGAGTAACTACGACTACTCAAAATGACACAGTTGATATCTGTAACAATACTTTGTTTGAAAAAGGAACAAAACAATGACGCATCTAGAAGAAAGGGATGTTTTTCTTCTCCCCTAAACCTAATAGATTAGATTGGAAGCCATGAGATACTTCTTCATAGGGACACCTGTCATCTGAAGGGAAATACTAAAGTTAGGAAACAAGCTGGACAGAACATCTTCACACTTCACCACTTGGAGAAGAAGGCTTAGTTCTTTGGGAACGATGGTGTCACTCTGTGGATATGGTGTTCTGGATAGTCAACATTAGCTCATAAATGTTTAAACTGCTTGCCGTATGTGGATATTGGTTTCTCCCAATGACATACTGACATCTGAAGCTTGCTTTCTCCTGATGAATATACTAAATATCCACCTTTGTGTTTGTCTAACAGGAATACAGAAGCTGGTGTTGGCAGGACGGGTGGGCGAAGCCATAGAAGCTACTCAGCAGCTTTATCCCGGCCTGTTAGAACGCAACCCCAACCTACTATTCATGTTGAAGTAAGCCAGCATGTAGTAAGAGATTAAAATCAAATGGTGTAAATTATCTGAGATTCTCTTCCTGTTTTGGATGTGAAATCGGCTTCACCGGGTCTCTCTGAACCTCCAGGTGTCGTCAGTTTGTGGAGATGGTGAATGGTACCGACAGCGAGGTTCGCTGTTTGACCATTCGTTCCCCAAAGTCCCAGGACAGTTACCCCGGATCCCCCAGCCTCAGCCCCCGCCACGGAGCCAGCAACACACACCTGCACACCGGAGGTACACAACACACCTACAGACCACAGTCACAATTAAAAATCAATGTGGAAAATCTGGGCTTTTAGGTAGTTTTTGAGCTAAAAGTTCTTAAAGAAGATGGGGTCATGTCCATTTTGACGGAGCATGGCGGTGGCGGTATCAAGCTGGATCAATGTTTGAAGTGCCATAACCTGAGAAATAATGTAGCTAGAGTCCTGAAATTTTGTAGATTCACTGATACGTACACCTGGTCTTCAATAGCCAAGTAGGTTTCACATATGAGGAATCAGGTTTATTTTAGTGCATAACAGTAACATAGATTAAAAAGTGTTGGGTCATTCCACCTCTAGTCACCAAATGCCCCACGCCTGACCATCTTCAATCTGACAAATTATTTTTAAAGTGCTGAATATTAATTGACTTGACTATGTGTTAAACTTGGGCTCATAGGTCACATTAGTTTTTGAGTTAAAAATTCGTAAAAAATGTGGAGTTATGTCGATTTTTACAGAGCACGGTGGTGGCAGTATCATGCTGTGGATCAATGTTTGAAGTTCTATAACTTGCGACATAATGTAGCTACACTCCTGAAATTTTGCAGGTTCATTGATATGGACATGTGGTATTTAATTACACAATCCTGCTGTGATAGAATAATACAAACCACTTATGATGGTTCAAAATTGGTAATTATTTTTTCTCTATTCCGATATTCCACCAATCATGAAACCTTTATTATTAACTCTGAGAGGCCAATTTTTTTCGGTGTCATTAACACAAGGAGCTTTAAGAATGTCGGTGCCAGTCAGAGACATACATTATGAGAAAAAGATATTAAAATTTTTGCATTTTTGTCCAATATTTGAACATGCATCGAGCAGATATGATGGTGAAACCACTCCAGTAGTTACTCCAATTGTTACAGAGCTAAAAGAAAAATCATGGTTTTCCAACTCATATTGCCTGAAATATTTTTTGAAATTCACCTTTAATGTTACCCGTCGTGACCCCATATTTTCTTACCTAACAACAGACGTATACACAGGAAAAAAATCAGACAAGTATGAGATGGTCAAGCGTGGAGTTTTTTTTTTAAATTTGGTGAACTGTGGTGAAACAACACATAGATACACTGAGGCAGCCATCTTGAATCTGGAGCTTTTTTCCCCACTCGGTTTAAGAAATATTTTTGTTTTCCGTCACCACCCAGGAGCCGACAGCCCCACCTGCAGTAACGGTGTGACTCCCACCAACAAGTCAAAGAGCCACGGCGGCGTCGGCGGCAGCAGCGTCAAATACCCCAGTGCATCCTCCTCCGCCTCCTCCTCCACCTCCTCCTCACCCTCCTCCATCAACTACTCCGAGTCCAACTCCTCCGACTCCACCAAGAGCCAGCCGCACAGCGCCAACAGCACCCAGGAAACCAGGTAGGAGGCCTGCTGACGGTACACGAGTTTGTTCTGCTGCTCCATATGGTGACACATAAACAGAGATGATGCAGGTTGTGCTCCGTCTTATCTGTGTCCTGTTGATCACCAAATGAGCCACAAGGGAAGATTTATCATAAATTAATCATTACTGCAGTCATTTTAACACATTAAAATGTAATTAGTGTAAGATAATGAAGTGTGCCTGCACAACATTTGTCTCATTTAAAGGACACATGCTAATGTCGTGCTTTACAAGACAGCTTGATAACAGAGCATCTGTGTGTCAGTTTAATAGAAGAAAGAGCAGGTTTTTGACACCAAACATCATATTTTAACCCATCAGCGGGTTTAAAAGGCTTGTTATGTTTACAAGAAACCACCAAAATGACACCATTTATCAGCCAGAAACTGTAAAAAAAATAAACAATTATTGGTTTTTCAGCTTTCCGATGGTCCTTAAAGTACTCCTTTTTGCTATTAGCACCATAATCTAAGCTTTAAATTGTGCTATTTAATCAAAATTGCTTTATTCTGCATGTTTCATTTTAAAATTTGAAAAAAGTTCGCTATTGGCACAATATTCTGTAAAAAAGAAAAAAAAACCCGTAGAGCCTTTAGGAATTCAACTGTGACCAACATTTAAGTTCAGGTGAACTGTAGGCTTACAGGAGACAAGTATGGAAGTAAATTAAAAATGGAAATAGTAAAATTTTTATAATATGTAGAGTTACCATTTTCCAGTTCTGGTGACACCTGTGGACACCTGGGGAAAATATATAGAATAAAGCCATTTTTTTCCCTGGTGTTTGTAAAATAAATAATTCCGCTTTAATTTTTCTTTTTGTATAATTTGCTGTGTCATACTGCATAGAAGACATTTCAGAGTTCTCTCTACTTCTAGCTATAGTTGTGCATTTTCCATAGAGGTGCAGGACTTTATATAACAGAATATTGAAAAAATGAACCCACAGTGAGTAAAAATGTGACAGGAGCAAAAATGTAAATAAAACAACACCCTGAAACTGCTTGGGGATTAGAAAATAAACACTGGGACGCCACATAGACTGTGTTCCTAAAAAAGCAACATATTTTTAAGTATTGCATTAGAAAAAGTTAATGGAAACCGCATAAATTTTTTTAAAAAATGAAATTTTTGCTAGTAAGTTTTTACACTCTTGAGGTGGTCTGTGTCTTTGTAAGTTTGTAAGCATTTCATAGATAATGAAAACAGCTTTTTCCAATAACTTTAAGGTGGCAAACATTAAAATCACATGACTTTTGAGTTGTATGTGCTTCTAGAGAAGAAGAATTTTATTACATGCATACATCCTGTAGCCCCACCTTCTTTCAACACTCTACAGCCGAGTTTAGTTTCTCCAAAGCAGTAAAAACATGGAAACAGACCTGATTTACATTATCTTTATTCTGTGAAGTTTCCTTCAAATTTGCTTTACAATAATATTGAAACACAGCTGCTGTCATCTTGTAAACCTTTATCTTTGAAGTTTAAAATTCCTGAACTGCTTCTGTGCTTTGTGTGTCTGTGAACAGTGACAGCGAGATGGAAATCGAAGCCGAGCACTACACAAACGGGGTTGTTGAGGGCTCCTCAGCGCGGATCATGAACGGGACGTACAAACACGAAGAGATTCTCCAGCCGGACGACAACAGCATCGGCAACGGAGTCACAGGTACGAACGCTCAGGACTGGATGCCGTCAGTCCGATAAAGTAAAGGCGGTGAATCTGTGTTAACTTCTCTGACAGAAATCCATCCGTTTTCCTGTTATTTTTGACCATTTGATGAGCAAAAATGTCCATCATGCTTCAGTAAATGTGAGTTTTCTTTGGTGCTGATTAGAACTTCTTCAGAGAATCCTCTACGCATGAAAAATTTACACACTCCTGCAACTTTCTTTCATTTTCTTTGCTCCTTATCCTTTATTTCCCGCCCGATTCTTATGGCCACCTTTCTGCTGGTTGTGTTTTCACATGTTTGCAGATGAGGGCTGCAGTAACGGCAGACAGCTCTGTGGAGGGAACCAGGCGGCCACCGAGAGGATGATCCAGTTCGGACGAGAGCTGCAGGCGCTCAACGAACAGCTGTGCCGTGAGTACGGCAAGAACGCCACGCACAAGAAGATGCTACAGGTACGAACACGAGCTCCACAAAACAGCTGCGCAGCGACTATGTTCTGTGCACGTTGCAGGAATTTAAGGGAATTCTGATTTAGAATGTGTTGCAGTAAAGAAGGTGCAGTCTGAAGATAATGTAGGCTGCATTTATTTACCTAAATCTACCAAACTTTCCTGGTATATCACCTTTATACATGTTTGGAAAATTCTTGTACCAACTTCTTGTAAAAGGTCTTTGACAAGTTTAAATATAAACAGTAAAACAATGTGAGAGTAACGTACATTAAGAATACAAATTGTACAAAGAAGGCAATAATAAAAACTAAAATAGATAAATACAATGAAATGAAACTAGATAAAAGACAATGACAAATAAAATAAAATAAAAATATGTAGGACATCTTCATACATATTTGTGCAATTCTTGTGCTATTTTTTTGAAAAAGAAGAAGCAAGTTGTACAAGTTCTTCACCTGCCAGGTTTAAATGCAGTAAAACAGTAAAACAATGTGAACTAACACATATGAGAATTAAAAATGATACTAAAGAAATGCAAGAATAAAAACTGAAAAAGATTTTACAATAAAGTTAAAATAAATGATTTGAAATTAGATAAAATGACAAATATAATCAATAAGGGGAAAATTGACATTTTAACACACATATAAATTAAAATAAAGGCTTGAATAAAGCAAAAAAATAACCATGAACTGATTTAATTCGAAAGCAGGCTAAAGAAAAAGGTTTTTCTTTGAAAATGTCTTCACTTTCAGCCTGACCGCAAGTTTTTGTCCTGCATTTTAGAACAACTTAGAGACTCAAAATGCCAAAAATCACTCTTGACATTTTAAAGTACCGACGTAAGGAGCAGAACATCTGTTACAGCAGTAGAACCTGCACTGAGATGATAAAGGTTCTGCCTCAGGGCTCCGAGGTGTAAAAAGTTTAGCTAAATTCTCATCAAAACACAACAGAATCTGAGAAAATGGCACACTTCCAACATGGATATTTACTTGGATAGGCCACATTTTCTTCGTCTCGTCTAATTTTTGACCAGCAGGGGGCAGATATGCAACTATGACACGCAGAAGTAACAGAACAGACACAGAACAACATTATCATGTCAAAATCCATAAAGTAAGAATATCTCTCTACTGTTTATCTATTGTGTCTTATGATTGTTGTATTATATAATTATGCTCACCTGTTTACACCAGTTGTCTGCTATTTTGCATAAAAAGCAAGAGTTTTTGCACCATTTGATACTCAAAACAACAAGACAAAAGGCACTAAGATCTGCACAGAACTGTTCAAATAGTGATCATTCTCTATAAGCTCCAGGACTAATTGGTTTCTCTTCTATTCCTGTTTTTAACCCCACAGCTGAACCGTAACTGTATCTTGATCTAACAAGTTCAATAATGTCTCGGTTATTCAAGCGGACACTAATAATTGCACTGTTATGTTCTCATTACAGGTGTTAATTGGCAAGAAAGAGAAATTAAGACACCGGTTCTCTCTTTGTCAAATCAAATCAAGTTATTTTACAAACAACCAGAGTTGACTAAAATGCTGCTCATATCATCAGTCAGCCAGCACTAAAAATATGTGCAATCAGTTTGTGGAAGAGAAGAACATGTATAAAATGAGAAATCAAACTAAAGGATTCAAGTTTAAGATAAAATACATATAAAATACTAAAAATTAGGACCATTAAGGACGAGCAAAAACCAATAAAAACATGTAGGTTTTAAGATTTTTCTTGAAAATGTCCAAAGAGGATCGATCTTCCCCATACTCGCCAGCCTTAATCATGGATTTTGACAGACTGAAACAGTAGATGATCAAGATTCACAAAATTTTCACAGAACCATTCAGTAACCCCTTGTCTCTTCCCATCAGGATAACGGTGTTTCATCATGGGATAAATTTCGTAGTGATTTTTCCCTTTCATGCCACAGATGGACCCACATAATGCCAGCAAATTGCCCCCCAATGGGATAGCAGAGCCACCAGATCTCCTCACTATAGGAGTCAAGAGTTCAGTTTTTCCTTTAATATGTCACTATTTTGCATTTGGAAACCATAAAATCTCATTTGGGAAGCACAGCACAATGTGTTTTCTTTGATGTGGTACTAGTTTATACCAGTCACACTGTAAAATCTTACAGAAAATCCTGTATGTGGGCCAGATTGTCACCAAATTTGAAAAAAGTCACACCCGATCATCTCATATTTGTGATTTTTTTCCTATATAATTTAGTACAATGTGGAAAATATTTGCTCACAGGTGTTTTAACTTTTTGAATAAAAAAAATTATAGTTGATAGAATATTGGAGTAGACCGAAATATTGACATTTTTTGACCAAATTTGCACCATCCTATAACTGGTTTGTATTAATCTATCAAAACAGGGTTGTAGCATTGTAGACCAGATGTACATATCAATGAGACTGCTAAATTTCTGGACTTTACCTACATTATATCTCAAGGTGTGGTGCTTCAAACCAGCAAACCTGCAAAAATCAACATAACCTCACCTTCTGTTGGATTTTGTAACTAAATGTTATGTATGAGCCCTAATTTTACACATGATCAAATCAATAAATATTCAGCACTTTAAATTAAAATGTAGTGAAATTGAAGATGGTGGGATGTGGGGCATTTGGTGAATTGAGGCAGCGTGACCCGTACAGATGGAATTCCAGCAGGGCAAGTTGCAGAATGTAAAGTTTCACTTGTGTTGCGTTAACAAAAGCCTCCTTCTGTCCTTCTGTGTAGGATGCATTCAGCCTGCTAGCGTACTCAGACCCCTGGAACTGCCCCGTGGGGCAACAGTTAGACCCCACGCAGAGGGAATCTCTCTGCTCCGCACTCAACAGCGCCATACTGGGTAAACACACTATACATTACTGTGTGTTACACTGACACATACAGGACCGTGCAGACGTTTACTCTGCAGGTAGGTTGCTTTTAAGAATGTTAAAGAACCAGCCGCAACTCTTCTGTGGATGGATGGATGGATGCATGGATGGATGGATGGATGGATGGATGGATGGATGGATACATGGATGGATGGATGGATGGATGGATGGATACATACATGGATGGATGGATGGATGTATGGATACATGGATGGATGGATGGATGGATGGATGGATGGATGGATGGATGGATGGATGGATGGATGGATGGAATCGTGCCGGCTGGAGAAATAGAAATGGAATTACGGTTCCAAAAATGCTAGTATGTAGAATAAAGGTGGGAGATTTATTAGTATTTAGAATAAAAAGGGAACAGTGTGAAAATAGAACCAATAGTAAGCATAGAAGATGTTGAAATCAGAGCTCTGAGTATTTTACAGTGTATTAGTACTTTCAGTTGAGTATCAGAGAGTATTTTCCACCAAAGGACACATTCTGTACTGAAAATGTAGTCAAATCTCAAAAGTAAATTAAAATGATTAAAGCAGTGAAATGTCATATTTGAGACGGTGCAATAATGACATTTTGTGCGATTATATTTCATCTCCACTCATATCTACACTACCGTTCAAAAGTTTGGATTCACTTAGGTAACACTAAAGATAACATTAAATGAATCATAAATCCAGTGTAGACATAGTTAATGTGGTAAATGACTATTCTAGCTGGAAACGACTGATTGTTTATGGAATATCTCCATAGAGGTACAGAGGAACATTTCCAGCAACCATCACTCCTGTCTTCTAATGCTACATTGTGTTAGCTAATGCTGTTGAAAGGCTCATTGATGATTAGAAAACCCTTGTGCAGTTATGTTAGCATATGAATAAAAGTGGGAGTTTTCATGGAAAACATGAAATTGTCTGGGTAACCCTAAACTTTTGAACGGTAGAGTAGATATTCTTGAGTAGCTCTGTTTATAACAAACATGTTTTATCTGCGAAAAATCTCGTAAAGTGACTGAATTGCTTTGGAGTTTAAGTATAAACTGGTATAAAAGTACCTCAAAACTTGTATTTTATATTCAAATACTGTACTTAACTTCAGTACTTGAGTGAATATATTAACTTAGATTCCGTCAGTGACCTTACAAGCTTTTGCCTTTTTCTTTTGGTCACTGAACATAGACCTTTATGACTCTATGTGACGCTCTCATGCCCACTACGCTCTTCAGTTTTGTGTTTTTCTGCTTCTAGAGTCCCAAAATCTGCCTAAACAGCCTCCGCTGATGTTAGCGCTCGGCCAGGCCACAGAGTGTGTTCAGCTCATGGCCCGAGTCCGGTCCGGTTCCTGCTCCTTCGCCAGAGTAGACAACTTTTTGCACTAGCCCAGGTCCAGGTGAGAAAATTCATGTTCTTCAAGAAATTTATGCTAAACTTGTGATCAGTGGGTTTATATATAATGTATAGTGTTTTACAAACAATGAGCCTCATGCTAGAACCACGCTTGTTTGTATTTTAAGCCTTTGATGCACAACATGGGTCAAGAGATACCCATTTTCCATTAAATATGGGTCACTTTTGACCCGTGTTGTGCATCAAAGTGTTGTGATAATTTGTTGCGTTTACAGATTTTCTTTAGTACGAGTCATATAGAGATGTTCTAGAAACAAATTGTTCATCTTTGTAGCTCAAAGCTTCATCCTAAGCTGTTCAGATCTCTAAAACAAAAGACTCAGTTTATCATTTCCACATCACAACCTATAGATCACAGACTGTCTACAAAAGTTGCAGGTATCTGGAACTGAATGATAGTATTTTACAACTTGTCACCATCTAGAAATTGTTTTAAATTTGCATTCATGTCCACATCTCTGTTGTAATCCTGAGACCACACCATACAAACTAAACGGGGCTATTAACCCTCCTGTTGTCCTCATTTACGGGCACCAAAAAATATAGTTTCCTTTTCTGAAAAAAAATCCAAAAATTCAGCAAAAAAATTCCCCAGATTTCTGAAAATTTGCAAAACCTTCAGGAAGAAAATTCCAATAATTCCTTCAAAGTTTCCCTTAAAAATTTTATTTACAAAAAAAAAATAAAAAAACAAATTTGGCAAGAAAATTCTTGTAAATACTTTCAAAAAATGAGTAAAAATCTTCAAAAAAATCCTAAAAATATCTAAAGTGATTCCATATATATCACTAAAACTTCTAATATTTTCTTTAAGAACATTCACAAAAAAATCAACCAAAATCCAGCGAATTTCGCTGGATTTTGGTTGATTTTTAGGATCAAAATTGACCTGTTTTAAAGTTTGGAAATGTGGAAAAAAATTATATATTTTCACAGTCAAACTTCTGATGTCCACATTTTCAACATTTTGGGGAAATTTTTGAATATTTTTTGGTGGAAAAAAGAAATGCTAAAAATGTTTCTTAAGAACATTCACATAAAACTCAACCAAAATCCAGCGAATTTTGCTGGATTTTGGTTGTTTTTTTGTGAATGTTCTTAAAAGAATATTGGAAGTTTTACTGATATATATATGTAATCACTCCAGATATTTTTAGGATTTTTTTGGAAGATTTTTGCTAATTTTTTGAAAACATTTACAAGAATTTTCTTGCCAAATTTGGGGGATTTTTAAAAAATAAAACTTGGAATTTTCTTCCTGAAGGTTTTGCAAATTTTCAGAAATTTGGGGAATTTTTGGGGGGGAATTTTTGGATTTGTTTTCAGACAAGGAAACAATATTTTTTGGTGCCGGTAAATGAAGACAACAGGAGGGTTAAACAAGCAAATCTCACAGGAGAAAGTGTTTGTATGAGGCTCAAAACTGACTAAAGCAGAGCCCAAAGAAACTCAGGCATGTTTGTGTCTTATATAAAACTTAATGCAATATTCATGAAAATACTGACTGGATAAACCACCTCCGTCCATCACTTTGTCCAATTAGAGCTACGTAAAATGGAAAACGTCTCGACAACATGCAAACAGTATATTCACGTTAATGAAGCCGCATTCATTCATCACCCGACTCAGATAATTAACTGTTTCTCTCCGCAGGTTAATGTTAAGTAGCACTGAGAAGAAGGCGTGTCCGGCAGGTGGTTGTCACGGCGATGGAGGGGGAAAGAGCATGCGTGTGATTGGTGCGTTTTGGCTGTCCGTTGAGACCGAAGCCGGCGGCACAGGCAAGAGAGGAGAAGGCTTCCTTTTTAATTTAGTATTATCAAATAAAGAAATGTGTGACACTATTTAAAGATAATTAATTATTATTCTGTTTATCTAGCCTTTTTTTGTTTTTTTTTAGTTTTTTTTGTCAGTTTGTTGTGCTCATCCTGGACAAAATGAAAAAAAAAACAGTTGTAATTTTCCCCACTTTTTTTTATATTTCATTCTTTCTTCTGTTTTTAAAAGGGTGGATTTTGATTCCCTACGATCAGTATTGTTGTTCTTGCTCACCATATCACAGACCACAACACCCACAAGCTGGTTTCCACGGCGACCCTCACATCTGTAGGAAAACCTTGAGTATATTACATCGTTTTTAATAGACACACTTGGAAATAAAAGACACCTCTATGTAGAAATAACAACTTTTTTCTGAGCCCTTGGCAATATTTTTAAGAACAGAATAGCCAAATAATTGAATACATCCTGGGAAAAAAAATGTAAAAAAAACACAATGAAAGCCTCTAGCTGCCACTAACCAGGAGAAAAGGTGATGACGAGGGGTTTAAATTGGAATATTAGAGGTGTTGAAGCTTTAATTTTTACTGTAACAGCCACGGCGTCGACCAATCAGTGATGTGGATGCAGGCAGCACCTACAGCAGCCTCCTCCAGGACCGAGTGTAACTCCATCACCATGGTCACCTCCATGCCAGCGTGGAGGGAATCAGTATCAAAGGCAGACTAACAAGCACAGTGTGTGAAAAGTCAAGTCACCTCGAGGGATTTCATTACTGCAGTCTTTACTCTTTTTTTCCCCCTCTACATCCCCCCTTCAGCCTAAACCTGCTGTGTGCTGCTGCAGTTCTAATTTTACATTAAAAGCTAAACCCATTTCCCCCCAAACAGGAAGGTTTTTAATTTTATGGTGCACGTTGTGATAATTAAATGACAGTTTTTCTTTCATTTTTTGATTTCAGACTATGTAGTTCTGATTGTTGGGTTCACACTGAGCCCTCCATCTTTGGAAAACATGGAGAACTTTTACCCAGAATGCTTTACAAAATCTGTACGTGATGGAAAGAAAACAAAGGTGTTTTGATTGTTCAGATTAGCTGCTGGCCATGATGAGATTTAAACTCATTGCTTTTCTCCATTGATTCCTGTTGAGGAGTCAGATCAGTTGTAGCAAACCTACCAAATACCACTTTGTTCGGAAAATAAATAAGACTTTATGAAATAAATAACCACAAGGCGTTGGTTTTGTAAAATATTTAATGGAACTGTAAAATAATAAATTTTGCACAACTCTAGTGTGTGTTCACAGGCCGACACATTGTCAGCATTCTTTAGCCACTTCGCTCTCAGTAGCCAATTAGAAACCAGCTAACAACAGCTAGTTTCATAACAACTAGCTTGCTAGTGCTAACTTGCTCGCTAGTAATGAGTAAGTTAGCTTGAGTAAGTAAGTTTACAAGCCACTGTCCATAAGCTGGACAGGTTTGAAAATCGCCACCAAACTCACCAGCTCTGTTTACTAGCTAGCACTATTAGCTATTAAGTTAGAAAATAGCTATCAGGCTAAGTAGGTCTAACTTACTATCTACTAGCCAGAACCACTAAGGGGCCCAGACTAGACCTTACTTCACAGTGTCTGCTCAAAAGCTGCTAATTAGTATGTTTGAAACTAGCTAACAACAGCTAGTTTCGTAACTAGGTTACTCAAGCTAACTTGCTCACTATTAGCGAGTAAGTCAGCTTGAGTAAGCAAGTTTACAAGCTACTATCCATAAGCTGCTACTTAACAAATTTGAAAATCACCACCAATCTCACCGTCTGTTTACTAGCTAGCACTATTAGCTGTTCGGTTAGAAAAAATGTACTAAGTGCTAAGTACGTCCAACTTACTAGCTGCTAGGGGCCCAGACTAGACTTTACTTAACAATGTCAGTTCAAAAGCTGCTAGTCCGTCTGAAACTAGCTAACACTCTAACTTGTTCTCATTTGCTAGCTTGTACTATAAGCTAGTAAGTAAATAATAGCTAACAGGCTAACTAGGGCTAACCTACTAGCCAGAGCTACATGAGGGGCACAGACTGGAGCTTACTTCACTCTGTCTGCTCATTAGCTGCTAGTTAGTAAGTCTGAAACTAGCTAACACCCTAACTTGCTCTTATTTACTAGCTAGCACTGCCACTTAATAAGTTGGAAACTATGTCGTGCTCAATTGTTCCTACAAGCTACTAGCTGGAGCTACATGAAGTGTTAACTTTATCCTGTATGTTCATAAGATGCTAGCTGCAAAGTTGGAACCTAGCTAATAAGAACTAGCTTACTAGCATGTAAGTGGCTAACAAGCTAATTAGCACTACTCTTCTTGCTGTCAGCTAGACAGTAGCATTAATTAATATTTTTAATTAGCATTAAAAAGTAAGCCTAGTAGCTAGTGAGTTTACACATTAGCATACACGTTTGCTAGATCTACCTTACAAGCTGCTAGGTAGAGCTACATGAGGGGCTAACTTGACTCTTTCTGTTCATTAGCTGCTAGTAAGTTTAAAGCTAACTAGCCAACTCACTAGCAAGCCCGACTTGCTAATAAATAAGATCACCACTGACAAGGCAGATACTTTTGAATCAACCAATACTTTTTTTGCACCTTATAAACACACTGCTCAGTAGCTAATCCTTTTCATTCTTTTTAAGAAGGTAACAAATGCTATCTGCCTAGCCAGTTAACTAGCTAAGCTTATTTGTGAGCTGTTCACTAGCTAGTTGGTTAATTCAGCATTTCTCCAGGTGTGTTGTTGCTCTAAAAATGTCCATCAAAACTGAAACTGAAATTAGAAAGCACAGCCGCTTTCTTTAGTCAACAGGAGCGAAATTAGCATTAGCTAGCTAGTTGGCAATTAGCAGGCTTGAGATGAGTTTGGATATTTTACAGTTTATTGGCTTCTGTATATTTTTCTGTAACCCCACATATTGTGAAATGATTTACTTCATAAAGTCTTATTTATTTAAAATAAGACACGTTGGCTCCACTTTTAGAAGCTCAGATCTCATTTTATCATTTTATTTTAACCCTACTTTAAAACCTTTTTTAGTGTCTGTGTATCTTAACAAAAACAGAACTCCCACTCTAACTCGACTGCACCCTTTCCTTGCATATTATTGAGTTTTGATGACAAACTTGCTTCGATCTGTAAACATTTAAAATACTCGAGAAGACTTCGTTTCTACCAAATGGCTGGATGTTGTGTGACAAACCGTTGCTCCGTCTGCTTTGTTGTCACCTGGCACGTGGCTTGTGGATCCACCCTGAAGTGTATATTTCTATTAATAAGAGAATTTCAGTCCTAATAGGGGCTCGTATAATATTGGCGATGTGTGTTTGCAGTGTGGGGTTTCCTGCAGGGTATGTGGTCAAACTTTTTACCTGTCTGGGGTTTTTTTTATAATAAACACCTTCTGGTATACTAGGAGCTATTCTAATAACGACACAAACACACAGAGACACACTGACAACATCAGCCGTAAAGGACTTCTGTTACACAACAATGTGTTACACACCTGTAGGGAACAAGTCTCCCAGCTGCCCTTTGTGTTTGAGCCTGGGCTTCGTCTCAGCGCACCTTTTCCTCTGAATCCCTGCATAGACGTAGCCACTGATGTGATCAGTGATCGTTTTAAGGAAAAGAGGGATGTTGTGAAAATGGGCCCGAGGCCTCCGAAGCAACATGGACTTCACCCCCAAGAGGCCACAGATTTAGGCGTCGCAGATAAGCTGTGCACAATTGACTTCTATCATGACTTTAATTTCATATTTTGATTTTTGAGTTTTAGCAAAAAAGAAAAATGTAAAAAAATAAATTGTGAAATGAGTTACCCTCTACTTAGCATGACTTTTAAAACCTGTAAAATGATATAAAAAAGGAAAAATGATAATTGAAAAAAAAAACTATCTACTGGAAACGTTAAAAAAAATTGTATTCTGTTTAATTTTGACAGAATTATTTTTATTAAAATACATCCATAAGCATATGAATGATGTCCTGTTTTTATTTGGTTTTATTCCAGAGATGTGCAAGTTTGCTGGTTGAATGTTAGGATGTTGCTTCTGGGTTTGGAAATACTGTAACTGAATTCTAGTTTGGGTTGGTCTGAATTTAAATACCTATGATTTCCACTGTTGACCTTGTTGTACCAACACTTATAAATGTGGAAGCTTTGGTGTCTCTTGACAAGGTGAGATTGTGAAGGTTCCTGTGATAAAATGTCATGGAAGTGTGAATACAAACAACAAATAGGAGATCTGTCTCTACTAACCTGAACTGTGTCTTCATTAGAATCATCATTCAGGCCTTAAAGGGGACAATCTAACACTACATACATACACTGTATTTGTAGTCAAACTGTGGCTGCATCAAAAGCATCAGGTTACTTCAGAACAAAATATTAGCCCGCACGATAAGAGCTGAAGTTTTTGTTGGTATATGTTGAAACTAAACTTTCCTTTCGCTTTTTGCACACTTCGTTCGGTTGTTGATTAAATTTTACGCTGCTAAACTTGGTATTTTCACGTCAGTCTTCCTCACCAACACAAAATAACATCAGTTTAGTAGTTTGTTGAAGTAACTTTGGCAGCAGCTACAGCGTTGGTTCTATTATCTTTGCAAATTTATTCAATTCTTGTTGCAGATCCTGTCAAGTTTCTTCTGATTTTCGATGGAAAGCGTCGGTAAACTGCCATTGTCAGGACTCTCTATTCATGTTCTGTTGGCTTTACGTCTTGAGTTTTTGCTTGACCATTTAAGTACAAACACAACCATGTCCTGAAGTCTGTCCAGTGTTGACTGTGTGAACTGTTTTTCTTCAAAGATTTTCTCCATGTTTGACAGCAATCATCTTTCATTCCATTCTGATCCGTCTCCTTTCTCCCACTGCTGCCCTAAAGCATGATGCTGCCACCACCATGCCTCACTGTGGAGATGGTATTCACAGTTTTTGATTTAAAAGCCATTTGACAACCTTCAAGCAGTAGCAGTTGTGTGTCATTTTACATTTAGAATATTTTCCCATCCAGTAGCTCTACCGTGAAGACCTGATTGATGAAGCACTACTGAGATGGTAAGACAAACTTTTTGGATTACAGCACTGCTCTCTCAGTTACTGAATTTGGTTGGACTGCCGCCCCTATAAAGAGTCCTAGTATTTCAAACTGGGTCCTTTAGAAATGGTTTTATAGCCTTGCATGGAATGATATACAAAAAATAAAAATCGCAAACAAAAAATACAAGTTTTCCGCAGATGCAAATAATAAAATGATGACATGGCAGCACCATGCTACAATGATGCATGATGCTGCCACCACCATGCTTCACTGTAGGGATGGTATTCACACAGTATTTGGAGTTCTGGAGCGGTTATTTTGACAGATACTGTGATATGAGTCACCTTTTCAGTCAGTGGTCATTTTTGCATTTCCACGTAAACAAATATTAAAATGATTACCTAATATTTTTTTTGCTACATCTGTACCAAACAAGTATGTTCCTTTAAATCTGGAGAATATGATTTGTAGGCCGGGGCATCTCTGATGCACCATATTGCTTCATTTATGATGGTATGTTGTGATGCATTTTGCCTGCTGTTTGGATATTGTCATTGTTAATGTTAAGAACCTTCAGTATTATATACGATATTGGAATATTCAGACTAATTTGAAAATATTGGCTTAGACCATACACAATTATACATATGAAACTGCTATTTGCTCTTTAAAACAACATGGTTGAGATCTTTTGCAGGTTATGCAATGCTACTTTTGTCTTGCAGACTGATCATCTGATCAATAATTTATTAAATCTGCTTTCTGTCTCTATAACACACAGGAGGTCATCGCTTGTTTAAGAATTCGTCATTGGAGACTACAGTTTTGCAGCACGTCTTTGTGAAGGTATTTATCACGAGCTATGTGGTTTTATACAGTTAATCTTCCTTGATTCCCTCTTTTTCGATTACATGGCTTTAGTGTTTTACATATCAGGTAATAAAACGTATCCAGGTAAGATGGACGGTGGTTAATCGATTGTGATTGGCCAGTTTCAGGGTTTCTGAATGCAAACAGGATGCTCTAGATCCCAGTTTGAGTTCACAGCAGGCTTACAGGGGATGGAAAACATGCATAGCACCCTTAGTTGAATTTTTACAAATAAATGTGTCATCAGTTAATAGTGAGCAGAAAGTAGCAACATTTCATTGTTAGTCTAATGCAAAATGGTTGAAAATGTTGATGGAAATTGTGGTTGCTTATTTGAAAATGGTTTGGAAAGCCACATTTAAACACCAGCAGCAACATGCAAAAACCAAGACTGATCCTGGAGAAAACAGTCATATTATAAGCAGCAAAACCATAATAAAGACTAAAGTTGAGCTGCTTCAGTTTCAGCTTGCTATTACTACTTGACATGCCCTAAAACTTCAAAAAACACCAAGCAACCTCAGCAGAGAAGAACTTGTACAGGTGTGTCTAAATTATTACAGAACTTGTCTTTACTTGGGAGACAAAGCTTGCTTTTTCATGATTTATAAACAGAGAATGGCCAAAATATTCCTGTAAAAGTTTTAATGGCAGTGTAGATGTTGCATAAAAGTTTCACAAAGATATAATTTTACTGTTGCAACTGATGGACATAAAATGAAGTGTATTCAGATGTTATGACTGTTTTTTACAGATAAAAGCAGCTGCAGACATGTATAAACTAAGAAATAATCACGTTTAGGTGTTTAAATCTTCCCCAAGTCATACTTTTGTAAATGAGAGAATCTTTTATTGTTAATAAAATTTGCAGACTGACTATCTATCTATCTATCTATCTATCTATCTATCTATCTATCTATCTATCTATCTATCTATCTATCTATCTATCTATCTATCTATCTATCTGTCTGTCTGTCTGTCTGTCTGTCTGTCTGTCTGTCTGTCTGTCTGTCTGTCTGTCTGTCTGTCTGTCTGTCTGTCTGTCTGTCTGTCTGTCTGTCTGTCTGTCTGTCTGTCTGTCTGTCTGTCTGTCTATCTATCTATCTATCCATCTATCCATCTATCTATCTATCTATAAAAACGTCAATTTCTCCATTTATAATAAAATATACGACAAGAAGAAGTGTAATAATAGTGAAGGGGTCTGTGTACTTCCTGAAGCGTCTACTTGTACAATACTGGTGTAAATTCCAATAACTGACCTTGTAACATCTAATAGTTGGTAGTATTTTGCATATAACAAAACAGTAGTGTCTAATAGTTAATAAGCTGCTGTGACTCAGTGAAAAATCGCATACTTTTGGAAAAATTGTGTTGGCATTCGAGTAAAATCCCAAAACGAACTAAAAATAAAATGAAATACTCACCTTATCATCACTTTGCACTTTGGATAAACTTTGTGTTGTTCAGGAGCCTGCAAAGTTCACATTGTATTAATTTAAGGTCAATAATTTTACTATGAAGAATATCCTGTATGTGGTAATGGAGAAACTTCCAAATGTAAAATCTTTGCATCCTGAAACACGGAGAATAAAGTGATTGTGATTCATATTTATGGGTTATTAGAGCAAATTAATGGAGCTGAGGGATCATTTTCCATCTTAATGTGTTCTGTGTGGAATAAACAGATCAGTTTAGCTTTGATTATGCTGGAACATGCAGTTTGTGTCACATATTGTACAGATTATGATCCAATTATACGTTTATTGGATGATCTGACAGTTAGTGGACAGCAGAGGGCAGAAGGAGGCTGGAGAATACTTCACTGTCACAGTACTGAAGGGCATTTATACACAGTTTTTAAATGCAGAATATAACAACATCTTGATCATCTAAATTTATTATATCTCAGAGTGTCAAAGTCATTTAAGCCGCAACAAAACCACTTAAATAAGTACATTTTAAAGCAAAACTACATGTTTCTCTGAGCCTAACCAAAGCTTAACTACAATATTTATCATAAAATTTAGATTTTTCTGACAGATATTGCAGTTTGATGTGTAATAGAATTTTTAAAACTCATATATTTGCCACATAATTGACTTAAAACACACAATGGAGCATTATAACATGAGATAACATCAAAAGTGTGACAAAGAAAACAGCATAAATTTGTGAAATCATCGACCAATCAGTCTAAACTCTGCAAAATATATGATTTGTGGCTGTTAAATAATGAGTCAAACCTCACTTTTCGTCAGTGAATGAGAGGATAAACAATCATTTAAAGTTTCAATATGCTCAAATTAAATAAAATTAAATTACAGCTGTTATTTAACACCTCATATATCCTCCTCGTGCAAATTGCGTCACGATTCTGATTTAAAATCGGTCAATTATTATAATATTATCTGGACTCAGTGCATTCCAGCTGCAGTATGTTGTTTATGGAGCTGTAAATTTAAAAACAAGCTCATAATTTTTAAATATTTTATATTCTGTTGTAAGTGTCGTCATTATTCCATGTTGTGTCGTGGATTTTTACCAATAAGCCTCGAATTTTCAGTGAAAATCTGTGCATCAGTGAATTTTCACAGCTCATAGAAAAAGGCAGTTATTGCTTCATAGAAATGATTTTATTACGATTATTTGAATCAATTTGCTCTGAATTAAAAGGCTACCACATGGAGGGCATTTTATTTATTGAAAAGATGATCAGAAGAGGTTAAAAAGTTAAAATTTTCTCATCAAATGGTGATTTAACATTCACGTTTAAACCATTTTTCACCAGAATTTATATTAGTGAATATTGAAATCGTCTAGAGTCGGAGTGCATAATCTAATCTGGGTCCTGAACTACAAATAATAATTTGCATCACAGTTTCATAGTAGTTTTATTACCTTAAAAGCACTCACAGCTACAACCTCTAAGTAGTTGCTTATGTGTGTTAAAGCACAGTTTATTATTTTACATGAATACAGCTGCTTCCATTCTGATGTCCTTGGCTGCACACGTCCTTTATAGTTCAATTTAAATATTAAAGAATCCTCAAAATATTTAAAGTATTGGTGGAAAATGACTTTGAAACAGAGACAATATTGATTAGTGTTGAAGTGTTTTTCCAATCTGCAACTGAACAAATGATCTAAAGGATTAAACAAAGTTGTGTGTGATATTCGTGAACGTATTTTAGAGTTCAGACTAAATATTAACCAGTTTTTAGCAGAAGTTTTGCTCCAGCTGTCTTTAACTTACTACTCTGAACCCACTCAGCTGTTTAAAAGGCTTATTAGGGATGTCCGATATTGGCTTTTTTGCCAATAACCAATATGCCGATATTGTCCAACTCTCAATTTCCGATTCCGATATCAACTGATACCGATATATGTGGGCTATTTAACTAATTTTAGGTAACATCATATATCTCCTGTCGTGGAATTAACACATCATGCCTAATTTTATTGTGTTGCCCCATTGGATACATTCTCAAATGCAACAAGACTTTTCAAATGTGAACGTTATCTGTGCAAAATAAGAAAAGTACTTCAAGTTAAGTTATGGGAAAATGCCATATTTATGCCACACACACACACACACACACACACACACACACACACACACACACACACACACACACACACACACACACACACACACACACATATATTTTAATTGTCTCAAACAACAGTTCACACTCTCCCTCCCTCTATGAGTTCAGTAAATGCCAGTGAAATCCAGGCATCATTTTACCAGTTTTCATGATAGGCAAAAAAACGATAATGATATTGACCGATATTACATTTCTATGTCAATATCGGGCCGATAATATCAGTGGATCGATATTATTGACATCCCTACATATTATCTTAAAAAAACTGGCAAAATTGCATAATTTTTAGAGCCAGAAACTGTAAAAACAGAAAAAATGTTGGATTTTTCACTTTCTGGTGATCTTTGAATACATGTCCTGTGGGATGTATGCTTTTGTCAGGAAATTTAACCAAAATCTTAACCTAAGAATGTGATATTTAATCAGAAATCATTTTATTCTACAGGCCAACCACACATGCAAATTGCATCATGATTCTGATTTAAAATCGATCATTTATTGTATTAAAATCTGGAGTCAGTGCATTGCAGCTGCAGGATGTTGGCTATGGAGCTGTAAATTTAAAAACAAGCTCATAATTTTTAAATATTTTGTGTTCTGCTGTAGCCACATCGTCATTATCACATGTTGTGTCGTGGATTTTTACCAATAAGCCTCGAGTTGTGTGTGGAAATTTGTGCCTGAAGTGAATCATTACAGCTCAGAGAAAAAGGCTGTTATTGCTTCATAGAAATGATTGATAATATCGGTGGGCCGATATTATCAGACATCCCTACATGTTATCTTTAAAAAACTAACAAAATGGCACCGTTTTTAGAGCCAGAAACTTTAAAAACAGGAAAAAAAAAATGTTGGATTTTTCACTTTCTGGTGATCTTTGAATGTATATCCTGTGGGATGTACGGTTTTGTCAGGAAACCTAACCAAAATCTAAACCTAAAACTGTGATATTTAATCAGAAATCACTTTATTCTGCATGCCAACCACATTCTGTAAAAATCTAAAAATTCTGCATTCCTTTGTGTAACTGAGAAGCCACGACTGACTCAGCTGCAGCCAATAGTCATTTAATAAAAATTCTGGGAGTTTTTGGTTGAACTGCAGGCAGTGTTTACACAGAACAGAGAGGAATCCATTATCGAGAGCAAATAAAACATATTGGATCGATAAAATAAATACAGCATGGCTCAGAAATGGTAAACAGAGGAGCTAGTTCTTGGAAGATACATTCAGCATGGTGAAACATCTTTCTAGAGTCAGTGTGAAAAATGCAGACTTTGGAAATGTACGTGGTAAAATATCTATAGTATGTAGAAACAGTTTTTCCAATATTGTGGCCACTTGGAGAAATGTCTTGATTTTTATGGCTTAAGGCTTTATATTGATGTTATATGACACAGAAGATATTATTAAATGGTTGTTCTGTTTCCATAGAGGTGCAGGAGTTTATATTGCAGTGAAAAATAAGACCATGGTGAGTAAAAATGGGGAAAAAAAACACCCAGAAACTGCTTACAGTTCAGACTGTTTTTATTTTTATTATAATACAATTTGTCTTTTCTGAAGCTGAGAAAACTGAACTATTTTCCATCAGTTCTTCCCACTTTGTAATACAACAATTCATTGTGTCATTCATCACATGTTGGGCTGTTTTTTTTTTTTTTTTAAAACACGAATCTAGAGTCTGTTGAGAATTTTGCAGTGATTTAATAATTTATTTTTTTTCCGCGGATGTCGGGTCAAGGTCGGTGAAGGAGTGGGTGCCACAGTGCGTAAACAGCTGCGTGTCCTTGCAGCGAAAACAGAATAAAAACATGTAAACAAGTGTAAATTTCGCTGCCAACCACTTAACCTCTGTGACCTCGATGGTCCGCAGCCAAACACACGAGCAGGATTTCATGGATAAAGTTTAAAAAAACACAGAATGAGGAGCAGGAAGAGACCGATGTGGACGCCGTGGATGCGCTTTTTCCAGCCTTGAAGCAGCCTGAGGAGGGAATAAAAAAAAAAAAAAAAAAGATGCCGAGGGGCTGAAAAACAAACAGTAAAAACGCCTCGCCGCTGCCCTCCCACGTCAACTCCCAGCCGAGTGACACCGAATCACAAGCCGGTCGTCTGGAGGTCGGCGGTTCAAGCGCGTGATGTCAAATTTCACTCGAAGCACCGTTTAAATCCTTGTTTTTGTTTTTTAAAAAATGACACTCGAGGTGGTGTTGGTGGTGATCCGATGCCAAATTTCCACGTATTTCTGCCCTTGGAGGCCCTCGCAGGCGTCCTCGTAGCGCCGCGAGACCCTCGGCCTTCAGGGTTTAGGGGAGGAACACGCCACCAAGGGTTGCTATGGTACACGCTGGTCACCGTGGCAACCTGACATGTGTCTTTGCAGGTGTTTTGCGACTATTTAGGTTCATTTTACAACTTGTTTTCATCAGTTTGCATCTCGTTCTGGTCTTTTTGATTCTTTTTGAACTGTTTTTTGTCAGTTTTGTATCTGTTATGGTCAGTTTTATTCTCCTTATGGTCATTTTGTGCATCTTTGCAGTTGTCTTCCATCTTTCTACATTTAGTTTTCATTGGTTTGTATCTCTTTCTGGTCTTTTGATTCTCTGTGTTGCTGTTTTGTGGCCTCTTTGCTGGTGTTTTGTCTCTGGAATAGCTTTACATCTGTGTGTGTTCATTTTGGATCTTGTTTTCATTGGTTTGCATCTCTTTGTGGTCTTCTTGATTATTTTTGAACTGGTTTTTACATTAATTTTTGTCAGTTTTGTATGTTATTGTCAGTTTTAATCTCTTTCTGGTCATTTTGTGTGTTTTCGCGGTTGTTTGACATCTACTTGTGTTTATTTTGCATCTTGTTTTCATCGGTTTGCATCTCTTTCTGGTCTTTTTAATTCTCTGTGTCACTGTTTTGTGAGTTTTAGTGGTTGTTTTGACAAATTCTGTGCTGTGTTTTCTGTTCTCAATGATTTTGCAAGTCTTTCAGCAAAATTTAATCTCTTTCTGGTCATTTTGTGTGTCTTTCCAGTTGTTTTACACCTATTTAGGTTCATTTTGCTTCTCGTTTTCATTGATTTGCATCTCTTTCTGGTCTTTTGATTCTCTGTGTTGCTGTTTTGTGGCTCTTTGCTGGTGTTTTGTCTCGGTTTCAAATGGTTCTACATCTGTTTGTTAGTTTTGCTTCCCGCTTTAACAGATTTTCTTCCGTTATTGATCTTTCTGATTCTCTCCGTAGTTGTTTTGAATAATTCTGTGCTGACTTTTCTGTGTTTGCAGTGGTTTTGAAAATCTTAAAGATCTTATTTCCCACTGGTCATTTTGTGTTTTGCAGAGATTGTGCATTTATTTGTGTCCATTTTTCATCATGTTTTCATTGCTTTTAGATTATGTTCTTCCTATTTTACGACTCTTTGCTGTTGTTTTTTCCCAGCTTGAAATTATTTGCTTCTCTTTTACTCAGTTTCAGCCACTTTTGGGCCATTTTGTGTATCTTTGCTGTTGTTTTTCATCTGTTTGTGTTCAGTTTGCGTCTCTTTTAGCCAGTTTTGGAACCCTTTCTGGTCTTTTTGCCTGTCTTTATTGCCGTTTTCTGGCTCTTTGTGCTTGTCTTGACTAATTTAATGTCTCATTGTTGTTGTTTGATGAGCTTCGCAACAAGAAACATTACCAGAGACTCTAGACCAGAGCCCCTGTTCAGTCATCTGTCCATGCAGCCAGCGATTACACTGCACCTAAATGAAACTGGGAAAACTACAAGTTGTGAACGATAAAAACGCCTCGCCGCTGCCCTCCCACATCAACTCCCACCCGGTGACACCGAATCACAAGCTGGTCATCCAGAGGTGATGTCAAATTCCACTCGAAACGCTGTTAAATCCCTTTAAATCCTGTAAAGATACTCGAGGTGGTGTCGGCGGTGATCCGACGCCGAATTTCCACATATTTACGCCCCTCGAGGCCCTCGCAGGCGTCCTTGTAGCACCCCGGCCTTCAGGATTTTGGGGAGGAACACGCCGCTGGGGGTTGCTATGGTACGCGTTGGTCACCGTGGCAACCAGCCATAGCGTTCTCAGAGGGGGGGCGGGGGGTGTAAACATCGCAAAACACCCACTGGCGTCGCCCGATCGGCGTTAATGCATATTCATAGTCACACGCGGGTCATTAGGGATGTGTTCTATTAGTCGGCCCGTCCATCCATCAGCCCCGTTTCTTTCCTTTCCATCCTCTTTTGGCTTCGACTAAACAGTAATTACTCCGAGGCCGGTGGAAGGATGCAGCCCCCGCCTGCTCTCAGCTAGATTGTAATGGGTTCATAAGCACCGCTGATTGAATTGATTGCCACAGTTGGAGTCTGGCTGAGATGTACAATGGGGTGGAATATGCAGAGCGCAGAACATTAATCAGCTCACACGAAACGGGGCTACAGCCTCTCGCTTGAGGTTTGTTTTTTTTATTTCAGGTGAAAATGTACACAGCTCAGATCACATATGGCAAAGATACACACAATATTACTTCTTCTCCATGCAGTTCTGTCATATTTATGTGATGTTGTACTCTATTTAATGTGTACTTTGGCACATATATTCTCTGCCAAAACATAATTCAGATGCATAAATGGCTCTTTGTGATTGTTTTGAGTCATTTTTTCAAAAGTTTTACATCCGTTTAAGTTCATTTTCTGTTTCTTACAGTCAGTTTTAATGTCTTTCTGATCATTTTGTGTGTCTTTGCAGTAGTCTGGCATCTAGTTTCATTCATTTTACATTTATTTTCCATTGATTTGCACCTTCTTTCCCTTTTCAACTCTTTTGTCCCTGTTTTTGCACTCTTTGTTGTTGTTTTGTGTCCGCTTGTGTTCATTTTGCCTCTATTTTAGTTTGTTTCAGTCTCTCTCTGGTCTTTTTGTGCATCTGTGCTCTCGTTTTACATCCGTTTCACTTAATTTTGCATTTGTTAAAGTCAGCGTTAATGTCTTTCTGGTCAATTTGTTTGTCTTTCCATTAGTTTTACATCTATTTTTATTCTTTTAGCATTTCGTTTTCATCGTTTTGCATCATTTTCTGGCCTTTTTTGACTGTTTTGTCACTATTTTTGCCCTCTTTTTTTTGTTTTTTTGTCTGTTTCAGTTAATTTTGCACCTTTTTAAGTCAGTTTTGAATCTCTTCCTAGTCTTTCTGCCCAACTTTGCCACCATTTTATGGCTCTTTGTGGTTGTTTTGACTAATTTTATGTCTCTTTGTTGTTGTTTGATTAACTAAACAACAATAAATATCAACTACTGCTTCAAACCGTCAAAATTTTTTTTGCTATAGCTGTAAAATTGAGAACATCAATCAGCTCGCACAAAATGGTTTTACATCTATATTTCTTCATTTTACATTTAGTTTTCGTCATTTTGCATCACTTTCTGGCCTTTTTTGACTCTTTTGTCATGGTTTTTGCACTCTTTGGTGTTGTTTTGTGTCTGTTTGTGTTCATTTTGCCTCTTTTTAGTTTGTTTCAGTCTCTTTCTAATCATTTTTGTGCATCTTTGTGATCATTTTCCATCCGTTTGAGTTAAATTTGCATTTACTACAGTCAGTTTTATTGTTTTTCTGGTCAATTTGTGTGTCTTTCCAGTAGTTTTACTTCTATTTGCATTAATTTTACATTTATTTTTCATTATTTTGCATAATTTTCTGGCCATTTTGAGTCTTTTGTCACTGTTTTTGCACTCTTTGCTGTTGTTTTGTCCCTCTTTGGGTTAATTTGGCACCTTTTTTAGTCACTTTTTGTTCAATTTGTGTGTCTTTCCAGTAGTGTTACACCTATTTTTATTCATTTTACATTTAGTTTTCATCACTTTGCATCATTTTCTGTCCCTTTTCATTCTTTTATTACAGTTTTTTTGCACTTTGCTATTGTTTTGTGTCCATTTTAAAAAGCTTTGCATCTGTTTGTGCTCATTTTTCCTCTCTGCTAGTTGTTAAGTCGTTCACTGTATCCTGGTAAATGTTTAAAGTACTTACCTATACAAAAGAAAAGATGTCAAAAAAAGGAAAGTGCAAAGTGAAAAGGAACATTTGGGGTCAAGATTAATCTGAATTTTCCACTAAAGCTAAGAAATGTGGTTCCTATACTAGTAAATTGCAGCAGGAAATATGTTTTGAAGATAACATAATTGGAACCACGATATATTTTCTATCAACACAGTGAGGAAATGTTAATTAAATTCTTTGATACACAGAATATTACTTCTTTTCCATGCAGTTCGGATAAATCTGCAAGACAACGTACTCTATTTAACATGTACTTTTGCACATATAGACGTAATTCAGATGAAAGCAACCATTAAAGCAACGCAGCCGCAGGAATTAAGTTCCTATACAACTAAATTACAGCAGGAAATATGTTTTGAAGATAACATAATTGCAACCGGAATATATTTTCTATCAACGCTGTGAGAAAATGTTAATTAAACTCTTTAAGCCTCGGGCTGTTTTTTGAAATTTTCACCTGGAAAAACCTCCACAGATTCAGTCGGCAGCAGCTCCACAGCTTTAAGTCAAACTGCACAAGGCTTTGCTCTGTAGAAAAGATCCTTTTAGGAGTTTTTTTGAAAGGTTTTCTCGTCTTCTGCCTAATCTGAGCTCTTAAATTAGAGACCTGTAACATTTAAACACAGACATGATGTCCTAAAAACTGTCAACCTCAACAGAAATGAAGCACAACAAAAGCTCCACCTGTTTTAACCTTAATATTACTTTGATTGTTAATTGACTTTGCCTCGTAAAACTAATGACAGGTTGTTTTTTAACAACAGATGCAGCCCGGTTTCGCTACAGGAACCTTCAAAATACCGAATTTGTTGTTGCTGTTGTCTGAATTTAAACTAAGCTTTAATTGAGACTCAATATTGAGAATTATGTTCTTTTCTATCCTCCGTCCACCCCGACAACCTCCCAACCAGACTGAAAGAGGCACAAAATTACCACTAATAATGTCTTTTAAGTCTTTTTGGTTGTTTTGTCTCTGTTTGAAAGAGTTTAACATCTGTTTGTGTTCATTTTGTGTCTATTTTAGCTTCAGTTATAGTCATTTTATGTATCTTTGCAATCATTTTACATCTATTTATGTTCGTTTTGCATCTCGTTTTCATTGATTAGCATCTCTTTCTGGTCTTTTTGATTCTTTTTGAACTGGTTTTTGCATCAGTTTTTATCAGTTTTGTATCTGTTATGGTCAGTTTTAATCTCCTTCTGGTCATTTTGTGTCTTTGCGGTTGTTTTACATCTACTCGTGTTCATTTCGCATCACGTTTTCATTGGTTTTCATCTCTTTCTGATTTTTTTGGTTCTCTTTGTTGCTGTTTTGTGGCTCTTTGCTGGTGTTTTGTCTCGGTTTGAAATAGTTTTACATCTGTGTGTGTTCATTTTGCATCTCTTTTAGTCTGAGTTATGGTCATTTTGTGTGTCTTTGCAATTGTTTTACATCTATTTATGTTCGTCTTGCATCTCGTTTTCATTGGTTGACATTTCTTTCTGGCCTTTTTCATTCTCTGTGTTGCTGTTTTTGTGGCTTTTTGGTTGTTTTGTCTCTGTTTGAAATGGTTTTGCATCTGTGTGTGTTCATTTTGCATCTCTTTTAGTCTAAGTTATGGTAATTTTGTGTATTTTTGCAGTTGTTTTTCATCTGTTTATGCTCATTTTGCATCTTGTTGTCATTGGTTTGCATCTCTTTCTGGTCTTTTTGATTCTTTGTGTCACCGTTTTGTGAGTCTTAGTGGCTGATTTGACTAACTGTGCTATCTTGTCTCTGTTTGTAGTGATTCTGCAAGTCTTTCAGCAAAATTTGATCTTTCTGGTCATTTTGTGTGTCTTTGCGGTTGTTTTACATCTACTTGTGTTCATTTTACCTCTCAGTTTCATTGGTTTGCATCTCTGTCTGGTCTTTTTGATTCACTATGTTGCCGTTTTGTAGCTCTTTGATGGTGTTTTGTCTGAAACAGTTTGGCATTGGTTTCTGTTCATTATGCGTGTCTCTTAACCAGCTTTATTGTCTTTCTGACCATTTTGTGTGTCTTCTCAATTGTTTTACATCTATTTGTTTAGTTTGCATTGTGTTTTCATTGGTTTGCATCTCTTTCTGATGTTTTTGATTCTCTGTGTTGCTGTTTTGTGCCTCTTTGTGATTGTTTAAAGTAAGTCTGTACTATTTTTTTCTCTGTTTGCAGTTGTTTTGCATCTGTTTATGTTCATTTTACATCTCTTGTAGTCAGCTTTAGTCTTTTTCTGGTCATTTTGTGCATCTTTGCTGTCGTCTAATGTCTTTTTACATTTAGTTTTCATTGGTTTGCATCTCTTTCTGGTCTTTTGATTCTCTTTGTTGTTGTCTTGTCTCTGTTTCAAATGGTTTTTACATCTATTTGTTCATTTTGCATCCCATTTTCATAGGTTTTCATTATATATTGGTCTTTCTGGTTGTCTTTGTAGCTGTTTTGTGTAGTTCTGTGCTGTCTTTTCTCTGTTAGCAGTGGTTTTGAAAATTATTCAGTGAGATATTATTTCTTACTGGTCATTTTGTGTCTTTTCATTCATTGTACAATTATTTGTGTATTTTTTTCATCATGCTTTCATTGCTTTTAGATTCTCTTTTTGCTATTTTATGACTCTTTGCTGTTGTTTTGTCTCAGTTTGAAATGATTTTGCCTCTCTTTTACTCAGTTTCAGCCACTTTGTGGACTTTTTGGCTGTTTTTATTGCTGTTTTCTGGCACTTTGTGCGTGTCTTGACTAATTTTAGTGTCTCATTGATGTTGTTTGACTCGTGCCCTCAACCAGAAACATGAACAGAGACTCTAGACCAGGGGTTCAGTCATCCATCCATGCAGCCAGCAATTACACTGCACCTAAATATAACTGGGAAAACAATTTAGTTGTATAGGAAGGTGATTTCCGCAACACTTTGATCATTTCTGCAACAGGATGCTCATAATTCTTAAGATTTCAGTCACATCAAAGTCATTTTATCTGAAATACATCATTATGTATCTTTCTAAACAGAATTTTAAACTGTCAGTCCTCTGTTATCGCTTTGGACTCAAATGGTGTTCAAACTGTTGAGAGAAAACATAATTGCGTCGGTATACGTGGAGCTATATAGGGATTGTTGTCTCCGTCGTTGTATTTCTGGAAGAGGAGGAGGAAAGTGAGATTCACACCCCTGCTGATGGAAAAATGTATTCTTAAGATGTTCTCAGCATAACTCAAACTAAACACTGCTGTCACCAATCAATTACAATCTTCAGGATTACTGCTTTAATAACTGCCTTAATTTCTTATATATGAACATATAAATATACAGAGTGAAGTGAGAACAGTAAAAGTCAAAGGAAGTTGTTATAATTTAAGTTAAAAAATCAGCGGGAACAGGTGGATTTGTGGGAGGAAAAGGACGCTCAGGTGTGAAACAATGAGGTAGACTGTGACTTGTTGTCAAAAACGTGAATTTACAACAACAAAATCACTAGTCTTCCACATGGTGTCACACTATCTGGAGGATTTATCTGTAAAAAGAAAGCTGGATTATTCTGAATATTAAACACTGCAGACACAATAACACGAACACGAAGGATAATATATCCAAAGAGTGGAAATTATTAATACTCACCGCGCTTTAAAGCTAATCACATAAACACATTATACAAGCAAACGACACACTTGACTCAGCGTAATGACTAACCTAAATGTGTTTGCACTTTATTTCATCGCATTCATTACATGAATCACAGTTCCTTTATTCATTCATCACACGTGGTGTAAACATCAAGGGACATTAAGGCACTTTGGATTTGCATGTGTCGACGCAAACAGGAAACAAAAAATGCTGTGGGGAGAGATGAAGCAGCATCGGTGAATTCATTTAGACGAGCTGACGCGATAATAATGCACCGATAACTTCGCCGAACACGTAAAGTGGAGGATGATGGAGTGAGGATGCAGATCTGCTGTAAGCTGCAGTGTGGAAGGAAATACAGAGGAAGAGCAGCTGTGATAGGAAGGAAGTTATAAAAGAGGGAAAGGAAGAACGTCAAGGAAAAAGGAAGGAAAAGGGTAAAAGGGAAGGCGAGCAAAAAAGAAAGGAAAAGGGCAAAAGGAAAGGAGAAAAGAAAGGGAGAGGAAGAGGTTAGAAAAGGAAATCAAAGAAAAGATGAAGAAAGAAAAGGATAGACAAGGAATATGAGTTGTAAGGAAAGGAAAAAGACAAATCATAGTAAAAGAAAGGGAAGTGAATGAGGAAAAAACGGCTAAAAAGTTGGAATGGAATGTGACTCGCAAGAAAAGGAACAGAGAAAAGTGACAAGAAACTTGAAAAGAAAATGACAAAAAATAGAAAAAGAAGAACAGAAAAGACAGAAAAAAGTCAAAAAAGAATGAGAAGAAAGGGGGAAGAAAGGGAAGAGTAGAGACAAGGAAAGAGAAAAGAAAGGGAAAACAGAAGGTAAATAGACAGAAATAAGGAAAGGAAAAGAAGAAAGACAAGAAAAGGAAAAAGGAAAATTAAAAAAGAAGAGGAAATGGTAAAAGAACAGGAGAGCAAAAAAGAAAATGGTATAAAGAGAAGAAAAGTAGAAAAGAAATGAAAAAGGGAACTATAACTTGAAAGGAAAAAAGATGGAAGGACAAAGTGTAAGAAAAGGAAAGGAAATTAAAGAAAAGAAGGTAAAGAAAGGAAAAAGTACATGGTAGAGAAAGATGAGAGAAATTAACGTAAAAAAGTAACTTGAAGAGAAGAGGGAAAAAATCAGAATGAAAAGAAAGAAATATGAAAACAGGAAACGCAACAAAAAAGGAATTTAAAGGAAAACACAAAAAAGAGGGAAAGGAAAGGCAAAAGGACAAGGAAAAAAGTAAATGAAAAGGCAAAAAGGAAAGCAAAAAAGAAGGGACAATGGTAAAAGGAAGGGAGAGCAAAAAGAAAGGAAATGAGTTAAAGAAAAGGACAAGAAATTAAGGAAGAAAGAAAGAAAAGAGAAACAAGGAAAGGAAACAGAACAAGGGACAAGGAAAGGAAAAGAAAGGAAGATAAAGAATGGAAAATGGACAAGCAAAAAGACAGAACAACCAAATGGAAGGGGATTGAAAACAGAAAGAAAGAAAAAAGAAGAAGGGATGGAAGGAAGAGGAAAAAGAAATTAAATGAAAGGAACAGGAGAGGAAGGAAAAAGGAAGGAAAAGCGTAAAGGAAAGACAGAGGTGAGGAGGGAGCATAAGAAAGAAGAGAAAAAAACGAAAAGAAAGGAAAGAACAAGTGACAAAGATAAAAGGACAAGGGGTACAAAGAAAGGAAAAAGGTAAGCGGAAAGGAGAGGATAAAACTAAAGAAGGAAAGAGAAGCAAGAAAGGAAGTGGGACAAAACAAGGAACAGAAATGGGAAAGAAGAAGACGGGAGAAACGAAAAAAGGAGGGAAAAGTGTAAAGGGACAGACGGTAGAGGAGAGGAGAGGAGGGAAAAGCAAAAAAAAGTAAGGAAAGGAAAGGAAAGAACAGAAAAGGGACAAGGGAAAAAGGGAAAGGGTACAAAGAAAGGAGAGCAAAAAAGAAAGGAAACCGGTAAACGGAAAAGAAAGGACAAAAGGAAAGAAGAAAAAAGAGAGAACCAAGAAAGAAAGAGGGACAAAACAAGGACAAGAAAAAGGACAAGAAAAGGGAAGGAAAAGGGTAAAAAGAAAGGAAACAGAAAGAAAAAGTAAAGAAAAAAATCTGAGGGAATGGAAAAGAAAACAATGGAAGAAAGGACATGAAAGGAACAGAATTGGGAGAGAACAAGGCGAGAGGAACGAAAAAAGGAGGGAAAAGTATAAAGGGAGGGAAAAGTATAAAGGGACGGACAGTAGAAGAGAGGAGGGTAATGCATAAGAAAGAAGAGAAAAAAGGAAAGAACAAGTGGCAATCAAAGAAAAAATGACAAAGGGTATAAAGAAAGGAAAGGAGAGAATAACACTAAAGAAGAAAGGAAAGGAAGAAGGACTAAAGAAGAAAAAAGACAAGAAAAAGACATGGAAAGGGAAGGAAATTGTTTTTAAAAAAGGAAATAGGAGGAAAAATAAAGAAAAAGAAAGCCACTGTGACATTAAAGAAACACAAATGAGAACAAGGCAAGAGGAACCAAAAAAGGAGGGAAAAGTGCAAAGGGAAGGACAGTAGAGGAGAGGAGGAAAAGGCACAAGGAAGACAAGTGGAACAGGAAAAACTAAATAGGAAAAAGAAAAAAGAGATGTGAGAGCAAAGGAAAGAAAACTTAAAAAAAGGACAATAAAGCAAGACATTTAAAGAGGATGGGAAAAGGGAACAAAAGGACACAACGGATTCAGAAAAGAAAAGGAACCAAGAGACCAAGAGGAGGAAATGAAAACAGAGGATGGGAAACATGGAAGTGCAGATGAGTGAATAAATCAGCAGGATAACAGTTGACAGCGGTCGTCTGGTTTGTGGGTGCAGGTTGTGTTGTGAATGACAAATATCCTGTAAATGAATGATAATGGCTTGTTTAGCTGGAGGCCGCCCACAGCGCCTCTGCTCCGTCCTATTTCCTCTTAATATCGCCGGCTGCAGCCTCGCCGACCTCGCCGCCGTTTCTTCTATTTCTATTAATCTTTAATGGTGGCTAAACAGCCCCACTGACCGCCAAGGCTTTCCCACCTCATTACCATCCCAAAGGACAGGAGCCCTCCAAAAAACAAAATAAAACAAGTCATTTCTCTGAACCACTGAGGACCTGTAAAAAAAATGAACATTTATATATAATTTTTCACATTTTTTAACTCTAAGTTTTGGAATACTTCAGTTTTTTTTTACACATCTCCTTGTATTTTGTTAAATTCCAGATGACATCTAGTAAAACAAAAGACAAAAAGTATTAATTTACACATTCAGTTTGAGAAAAACGTTCCAAAAGTGTAAATAATCTTTATTTTTGATGGTAGTTTTTACTCATTTTACTGTAATAAATCAGCAAAATAATATTGCTGTTGACAGAAAGAAACATTTTTAGCATGTTACTGTAAGATTACTCTATTTTCTTTACTGCATTAAATCATCAAAGATTATACTAAAAGCAAAAATGTATAGAAATTTGTGGTTAATTTCACAGTTTTTACCATTTTTAAACTTAAAAAAAAAAAAAAAAAAAAAGGTTTTACTGTTTCGTCTCCAGAAAACAAAATAAAATCACTTATTTCTCTTAACTGCTGAGGACGTGGGCTCTTTGCACTGTAAAACATATAGTTTTTTGCAGTTTTTAACTCTGATTTTTGTAATAATTCACAGTTATATGGATCTCCTTGCTTTGTGTTAAATTCCAGATAACATCAGGTAAAACAAAAGGAAAAAGTATTAATTTACACATAAATATTGAGGAAAAACTGGCCAAAAATGTAAATAATCTTCATTTGTTTTCACTGTAATAAATCAGCAAGAAAAATATTGCCATTAACAGAAAGAAAAGTTAGGTATATTACATTTTTAAAAAACTACTAATTTACACATTACAAACAAACAAAAAAAGTGAAACAAAACCTAAAAACTATAAATAACAATGTTTGACTGTAAAATTGTTTTTTTACTTCATTAAATCAGCAAAAACATAGTTTTTTTTAACAGATATTTGCCATTATTTGAAAGAACAATTATGATATTAAGGTTTAAACATAGTGAATAATTTGTGTAACTGTTCTGTGTCCCATAAAGTAACACAATAAAATATTAATTTACTTGTTGACAGCAAAAAGACGCCAAAACTGTATATAACAGCCACATTAAAAAAGTTCAAATCCATTCTTTATTTAGCTAAATCACATTTTAAAAAAAGTTAAATTGCTTGCTGACTAACAAATAAAAAACAAAAAAAGTCCAAAATTGTAGATAATATCCACGTCCAAATTCAGTATTTTTACAAACAGCAATCTTTTTTTTTTAAGCATTTTACTGTAAAATTACTCTTTTTATTTATTTCTTTATTTGATAGATTTGATTTATTTACTGCATTAAATCATCAAAGAATGTTATTATTTTTTACAGAAATTTGAGGTTAATTTAACAGTTTACCATTTTCGAACATTATAGTTTTCTACTGCTAGACTTTTTAAAAAAAATGTTTTTACTGTTTCACCATCGTTAGTTTCGTGTGATCTGAGCTCTTTTGAGCCTCGATGAAATTACTTTTCTCTAATTAGCGTTGGTCAAGATGACTTCAGGTCTAATGGCAGACATTTTCCTGATGGTTTTTAAAGCAGCGGCGAAGTCGAGGAGCAGCGGAGCGGCAATAACGTTATCAATTTTGACCGTTTTTCTTTTTTTGTGTGTGTGTTTGTCTGTCATCATGTGTAGCCTACGTGCACACACACACACACACAGACACACAGACACACACACACACACACAGACACACACACACACACACACACACTGCTGCCCTGCTTGCTGATCTTAACAAAGGTCTATGACACTGTGACATTTGGAAGTAGATGAAATGACCGGCAGGGTCGGCGAGTGCTGCACTCCATGTTTTACTGCTCGGGGACAAGAGCTCTTAAGACCTGAAAGGAACACACACACACACACACACACACACACACACACACACACACACACACACACATAAAAACACACACGCCATCACACACACACCTCTTTGGGACCTCAATACCTGCTTCAATACCTTTCTATTCATATCCCGGCTCTCTCTGGGAGCCTTTCAGGTCCTGGTTGGGGTTGAGCCTCGACAGGATCCAATCAAATCTCAGTATAAAGTCCATTAAGGAGCAGGACCCGCAGCTGTTGAGCTGTTAAATGTATAATTTAAAAGTCTTATATTACTACGGCTGCAGGAGGAAAAAACTTCATATCTCACAGAGGCACGTTTTTTCTCCAGGAATTAGGCAACAAATTCTTATTTCAGCCGTGACATGCATGATCGATGGCGGGAATCACAGGACGGATGAATGGATTTCACTGGTCTGCAGAGGGAAATCTGGAGCTTGTGGAAGCTTAAAAGCATGCGATGATGGTAAAGGGACAGACTTTTTTTTTGCAGAAACAATGCAGTAAATTGACCTTCAATTGATTTCCAAATCTTGATTGCGAATTGCACTGTGGGGTTTCTCTTTCACCCTTACTGGTGTTCTTCTACAGTCAATAAATTCACATTAAAAAGACCAAAAAACAGTTCTGTCTATGCAGCAAAAGATTGATATTTCTCTCAAGGACACATCATAGCACTGGGTAACTGAAAACTGGCACTTTAGTTCATTTTGGGTCAATCTGCACCCTAAAATAGTCCCAAAAAATAACAGTATTTACTCCTATTTGAATAATTTTCGCCTACAAGCGACAATCTTTGGCCTAAAAACCTTCTTGGTTGGATCGAGAAGCACGTAACAATAGCAAAGATACATTTTTTTTTTTTACAGAAACAATGCAGTAAGTCAATCTTTAATTGATTTTCAAATCCTGATTGTGAACTAGCCGAGGCTTTGGTGCTTCTTTGCATTGTAGTGTTTCTCTACAGTCAATAAATTCACATTAAAAAGGCTAAAACCAGTTCTGTCTGTGCAACAAAAGATTGATATTTCTCTCAAGGACACATCATTGCATTGAATAACTGTGAAAACCTGCATTGGAGTTTATTTTGAGTCAATCCGGACCAAAAAATAGTCCCCAAAAAAGACAATATTTACTCCTGTTTGAATCATTTTGGCCTTGAAGTACTAATTTTTGACCCCAAACCTTCTTGGTTCAGTTTAGAAGCATGAGATGATCGTATAGTGGCAGTTTTCCTTGCAGCCACAATGCTAGAAATTGATCTTTAATTGATTTTCACATCCTGATTGTGAACTTGCCAAGGCTTTCGTGTTTCTTTGCATTGTGGGGTTCCGCTGCAGTCAATGAATTCACATTAAAAAGACGCAAACCAGTTCTGTCTGTGCAGCAAAAAATTGGTAATTCTCTCAAGGACACATCATTGCATTGGGTGAATGTGAAAACTGGCACATTAATTCATTTTAAATCAATCCGCAACAGAAAATACTCCTAAAAAATGACAGTATTTACTCCTATTTGAATAGTTTTTGCCCAGAAGTGACCATGTTTGGCCTTAAACCTTCTTGGTTGGGTTGAGAAGCACGTAATAATAGCAAAGTTAGGCTTTTTTTTACAGAAACAATGCAGTAAGTCGATCTTAAATTGATTTTCAAATCCTGATAGTGAACTTGCCAAGGCTTTCGTGTTTCTTTGCTTTGTGGGTTTTCTCAGTAAATTCACATTAAAAAGACCAAAACCAGTCCCCAACATTGACAGTATTTATTCCTATTTGAATAATATTTATTCAGAAGTCACTATTTTGGGGAAACAGCCCTGAAAACTAAAACTAAATCCACTTTGGAGGTTTTTTAGTGGTGTTATTGTATCATAGTTGGTTACTATATTAAGTGTCTCCACCAATAAGTAACTTAAGTCTTGTTTTAACTTTGGTTCTCACGGTCTGTTTTTCACTCGCTGTTCATTTGCATTTTTTCTTGGTTGTTGGTTCAGTTTATGTCCCAAACCTTTTTGGTTCGGTTTTGGAGCATGCGATGGTTGGAAAGCGACTGTTTTGTGCAAAAACAACACAGGAAATTGATCTTTAATTAATCTTCACATCCTGATTGTGAACTAGCCGAGGCTTTGGTGTTTCTTTGCATTGTGGGGTTCCGCTGCAGTCAATAAATTCACATTAAAAAGACTAAAACCAGTTCTGTCTGTGAAGTAAAAGATTGGTATTTCCATCAAGAACATGTCATTTCATTGGGTCACTGTGAAAACCTGCATTGGAGTTTATTTAAAGTCAATCCAGACCAAAAAATAGTCCCCCAAAAAGACAATATTTACTCCTGTTTGAATAATTTTCGCCTAGGAATCATAATATTTGACCCCAAATCTTCTTGGTTCAGTTCAGAAGCTTGTGATAATTGCAAAATGTTTTTTTTCTTGCAGGAAAAATACTAGAAATTGATTTTTAGCTGAATTTCAACTCCTGATTGCAAACTAGCCAAGGCTTTCTTTGGTGTTTCTTTGGTGTCTTGGGTTTTCTCTGTCGCTGTCATTTGTGTTCTTCTAAAGTCAATAAATTCACACAAAAAAGAACTAGCTCTGTCTGTGTAGCAAAAGATTGATATTTCTCTCAAGGACACATCATTGCATTGAGTAACTGTGAAAACTGGCACTTTAGTCCATTTTGAGCCAATCCGCAACAGAAAATAGTCCCCAAAACTGACAGTTTTTACTTCTGTTAGAATTTAGTAGTATTTACTAGTGACTAGGAGTCACTGTTTTCTGAAACCAGCCTTGACAACTATAACTAAACTGGTTTCAGAGGTTTGGTGGTGGTTTTACTGTATCATAATTGGTTATTATATTAAGTGTCTCCATCATATTTAACTTATATCTCTGTTTATTTGCATTTTCAATTAATGCTTGGTTCAGTTTTGGCCTCAAACCTACTTGGTTTGGTTTAGGACCATGTGGTGATTGTAAAATGCAGTTATTTTTGCAGAAACAATACTGTTAGTTTGTCTTTAATTGATTTTCAAATTCTGATTGCGAACTAGCCGAGGTGTTGGTGCGTCTTTGCACTAAGTAACTGTGAAAACTGGCATTGAAATTTATTTTGAGTCAATGGAAAATAGTCCCCAAAACTGACAGTATTTACTCCCATTCCCTTCGAAGTCACCATTTTCAAAAACCAGCCTTAAAAACTAAAATAAAATTGGCTTTGGAGGTTTGGTGGTGATTTTATTGTGTCATAGTTGGTTATTATATTAAGTGTCTCCCTCAAAAAGTAACTTAAGTCTCGTTAAACTTTGGTTTGCATTTGCTGTTTAATTGGACTTTCAGTTGGTGTTCGATTAAGTTTAGGACGATGTGATGACAGTAAAATGATTATTTTTTTCAGTAAAAACTACAACTGGAATTTATTTTGAGACAATCCGTAACAAAAACTAGTCCTTAAAAAATGACAGCATTTACTCCATTTCAGTTAGAAGTCACTATTTCCAGACTAAACTGGCTGTGATTGAATTTAAGTTGGTTGTTACAGCCTCAGACTCTGTAATATTGTGGTGTCATGTTGTTAAATTGGTGCAAGAATCATTTTTACCTGACTGCTTTCTCCTACACACCTGTCTAGTCAAAGTCAGCTTTATTGTCAATTCTTCAATATGTACATGACATACCAAGAATTGAAATCTCGTTACTCTCTCTTCGTGCAACAGTAGACATTAAATAAAGACTTAAAAAATAAGATACTAAAGGGCAAAAAAGAACAAAGGAAGCAACAACTACTAATACTCTACCAGGTATACATTAAGAGAACACTTAAAGAAACCAACGTAAATGCTGTCTTTACCACTTATTTCTATTAAATGTCAACAAAATGCAGCATAACTGACATTTTACTGCTTTAAATACTAGACAGAGTTGTAATTTTGACCAGGAACAGCCACAATAAAGGTTGCAAAGCAAACATTTAGACTCACTGGAGTCTGTTTATGACTTTATACTGTTGTTTATTTCCTCTATGAATCGATCAGTTGTTGTTTGGTCTAAATGTCAGAAAATGCTGAAAATAATGTCTGTCAAAGATGACAAATGTCTTGTTTTGTCCACAGCCCAAAGATATACAGGAAAGAAACCAAAATATATTTAATTTTAGTAAGCTGGAATCAGATAATTTGGACTTTTTCTTCAAGATTTACACAAAACAATGAGTTAATTATCAAAATAAGTGGAGATTAACATGATATTGAGGTGAAATAGTGCCAACTACTATGTCTGAGCGTCATCAAGATAGTTACTGGCACTACATTATTTACAACAACATATAATAACTGTGTATTATTAACAAAATGTTAATGGTAATTGTTTAATATTTTCAATATCAGTGCATTGCAACATTGCGAACTTGGATTTCAGGCGGTTTACAGGGAATTACTGGCATATATAAAGACATGTTCACCATAAATTGATTCAGAAAAGACACTTATTGATGCATCGGATACTTAGTAGTCCAATTTCCGACCCTCCTTTCTTTTAGATTTGCAATGATTAATTGATTAATCGTTAGCTATTGCATTAATCAACAACTACTTTGATTGTACAGTCATCAGTTTGGGTAATTTTTAATGGAAAAAGTTTAAATTCTCTGATTCCAGCTTGTTAAGTGTGAATATTTCCTGGTTTATTTCCTCCTATATGACAGTAAACTGAATATCTTTGGGTTGTGGATAAAACGAGACATTTTTTCACCATTTTATGGCCCAAAGCATTGATCAAATAATTTAAAAACTGATCTAATAATCAAATTGTGACTTGCAGCCCCACTTAAGTTTAAGGTTATATGCAGTCTGGGATGTCTGAGTTGCATGATATTATTATTAATTACAATAATACAAATAAAATGTAAATATGGAAAGAAAAACTAAGTTAATAAAAGACTAGTCCCCTTTCCGAACCAGTTTTCCTATAGAGCTGCAATGATTTATTGATTTATCGCCAACTATTTAGAGTATTTTTTAAGGAAAAAAATCCAAATTCTCTGGTTCCAGCTTGTTCCCCAACATTGACAGTATTTACTCCTATTTGAATAGTTTTTGCCCAGAAGTGACCATGTTTGGCCTTAAACCTTCTTGGTTGGGTTGAGAAGGACGTAATAATAGCAAAGTTAGGCTTTTTTTTACAGAAACAATGCAGTAAGTCGATCTTAAATTGATTTTCAAATCCTGATAGTGAACTTGCCAAGGCTTTCGTGTTTCTTTGCTTTGTGGGTTTTCTCAGTAAATTCACATTAAAAAGACCAAAACCAGTCCCCAACATTGACAGTATTTACTCCTGTTTGAATAATATTTATTCAGAAGTCACTATTTTGGGGAAACAGCCCTGAAAACTAAAACTAAATCCGCTTTGGAGGTTTTTTAGTGGTGTTATTGTATCATAGTTGGTTACTATATTAAGTGTCTCCACCAATAAGTAACTTAAGTCTTGTTTTAACTTTGGTTCTCACGGTCTGTTTTTCACTCGCTGTTCATTTGCATTTTTTCTTGGTTGTTGGTTCAGTTTATGTCCCAAACCTTTTTGGTTCGGTTTTGGAGCATGCGATGGTTGGAAAGCGACTGTTTTGTGCAAAAACAACACAGGAAATTGATCTTTAATTAATCTTCACATCCTGATTGTGAACTAGCCGAGGCTTTGGTGTTTCTTTGCATTGTGGGGTTCCGCTGCAGTCAATAAATTCACATTAAAAAGACTAAAACCAGTTCTGTCTGTGAAGTAAAAGATTGGTATTTCCATCAAGAACATGTCATTTCATTGGGTCACTGTGAAAACCTGCATTGGAGTTTATTTAAAGTCAATCCAGACCAAAAAATAGTCCCCCAAAAAGACAATATTTACTCCTGTTTGAATAATTTTCGCCTAGGAATCATAATATTTGACCCCAAATCTTCTTGGTTCAGTTCAGAAGCTTGTGATAATTGCAAAATGTTTTTTTTCTTGCAGGAAAAATACTAGAAATTGATTTTTAGCTGAATTTCAACTCCTGATTGCAAACTAGCCAAGGCTTTCTTTGGTGTTTCTTTGGTGTCTTGGGTTTTCTCTGTCGCTGTCATTTGTGTTCTTCTAAAGTCAATAAATTCACACAAAAAAGAACTAGCTCTGTCTGTGTAGCAAAAGATTGATATTTCTCTCAAGGACACATCATTGCATTGGGTAACTGTAAAAACTGGCACTTTAGTCCATTTTGGGTCAATCTGCACCGTAAAATAGTCCCAAAAAATGACAGTATTCACTCCTGTTTGATAAATTTTCGCAGAGAAATCACTATTTTGATCCCAAATCTTCCCCAAATCTGATTGGGAAAGCTTTCTTTTTCTTGCAGGAACAATACTAGAAATTGATCTTTAATTGATTTTCACATCCTGATTGTGAACTAGCCCAGGCCTTGGTGTGTCATTGCTTTCTGGAGTTTCTCTTTAGTCAATAAATTCACATTAAAAAGACCAAAGGCAGTTCTGTCTGTGCAGCAAAAGATTGATATTTCTCTCAAGGACACATCATTGCATTGAGTAACTGTGAAAACTGGCACTTTAGTCCATTTTGAGCCAATCCGCAACAGAAAATAGTCCCCAAAACTGACAGTTTTTACTTCTGTTAGAATTTAGTAGTATTTACTAGTGACTAGGAGTCACTGTTTTCTGAAACCAGCCTTGACAACTATAACTAAACTGGTTTCAGAGGTTTGGTGGTGGTTTTACTGTATCATAATTGGTTATTATATTAAGTGTCTCCATCATATTTAACTTATATCTCTGTTTATTTGCATTTTCAATTAATGCTTGGTTCAGTTTTGGCCTCAAACCTACTTGGTTTGGTTTAGGACCATGTGGTGATTGTAAAATGCAGTTATTTTTGCAGAAACAATACTGTTAGTTTGTCTTTAATTGATTTTCAAATTCTGATTGCGAACTAGCCGAGGTGTTGGTGCGTCTTTGCACTAAGTAACTGTGAAAACTGGCATTGAAATTTATTTTGAGTCAATGGAAAATAGTCCCCAAAACTGACAGTATTTACTCCCATTCCCTTCGAAGTCACCATTTTCAAAAACCAGCCTTAAAAACTAAAATAAAATTGGCTTTGGAGGTTTGGTGGTGATTTTATTGTGTCATAGTTGGTTATTATATTAAGTGTCTCCCTCAAAAAGTAACTTAAGTCTCGTTAAACTTTGGTTTGCATTCGCTGTTTAATTGGACTTTCAGTTGGTGTTCGATTAAGTTTAGGACGATGTGATGACAGTAAAATGATTATTTTTTTCAGTAAAAACTACAACTGGAATTTATTTTGAGACAATCCGTAACAAAAACTAGTCCTTAAAAAATGACAGCATTTACTCCATTTCAGTTAGAAGTCACTATTTCCAGACTAAACTGGCTGTGATTGAATTTAAGTTGGTTGTTACAGCCTCAGACTCTGTAATATTGTGGTGTCATGTTGTTAAATTGGTGCAAGAATCATTTTTACCTGACTGCTTTCTCCTACACACCTGTCTAGTCAAAGTCAGCTTTATTGTCAATTCTTCAATATGTACATGACATACCAAGAATTGAAATCTCGTTACTCTCTCTTCGTGCAACAGTAAACATTAAATAAAGACTTAAAAAATAAGATACTAAAGGGCAAAAAAGAACAAAGGAAGCAACAACTACTAATACTCTACCAGGTATACATTAAGAGAACACTTAAAGAAACCAACGTAAATGCTGTCTTTACCACTTATTTCTATTAAATGTCAACAAAATGCAGCATAACTGACATTTTACTGCTTTAAATACTAGACAGAGTTGTAATTTTGACCAGGAACAGCCACAATAAAGGTTGCAAAGCAAACATTTAGACTCACTGGAGTCTGTTTATGACTTTATACTGTTGTTTATTTCCTCTATGAATCGATCAGTTGTTGTTTGGTCTAAATGTCAGAAAATGCTGAAAATAATGTCTGTCAAAGATGACAAATGTCTTGTTTTGTCCACAGCCCAAAGATATACAGGAAAGAAACCAAAATATATTTAATTTTAGTAAGCTGGAATCAGATAATTTGGACTTTTTCTTCAAGATTTACACAAAACAATGAGTTAATTATCAAAATAAGTGGAGATTAACATGATATTGAGGTGAAATAGTGCCAACTACTATGTCTGAGCGTCATCAAGATAGTTACTGGCACTACATTATTTACAACAACATATAATAACTGTGTATTATTAACAAAATGTTAATGGTAATTGTTTAATATTTTCAATATCAGTGCACTGCAACATTGCGAACTTGGATTTCAGGCGGTTTACAGGGAATTACTGGCATATATAAAGACATGTTCACCATAAATTGATTCAGAAAAGACACTTATTGATGCATCGGATACTTAGTAGTCCAATTTCCGACCCTCCTTTCTTTTAGATTTGCAATGATTAATTGATTAATCGTTAGCTATTGCATTAATCAACAACTACTTTGATTGTACAGTCATCAGTTTGGGTAATTTTTAATGGAAAAAGTTTAAATTCTCTGATTCCAGCTTGTTAAGTGTGAATATTTCCTGGTTTATTTCCTCCTATATGACAGTAAACTGAATATCTTTGGGTTGTGGATAAAACGAGACATTTTTTCACCATTTTATGGCCCAAAGCATTGATCAAATAATTTAAAAACTGATCTAATAATCAAATTGTGACTTGCAGCCCCACTTAAGTTTAAGGTTATATGCAGTCTGGGATGTCTGAGTTGCATGATATTATTATTAATTACAATAATACAAATAAAATGTAAATATGGAAAGAAAAACTAAGTTAATAAAAGACTAGTCCCCTTTCCGAACCAGTTTTCCTATAGAGCTGCAATGATTTATTGATTTATCGCCAACTATTTAGAGTATTTTTTAAGGAAAAAAGTCAAAATTCTCTGATTCCAGCTTGTTTAATGTGATCATTGGGATGTCTGAATTGTGTAATCTGTCGTTATTAACTATAATAACACAGATAAAATATCAATATGGAAAGAAAAACTAAGTTAATAAAAGACTAGTCCCCTTTCCAAACAGTTTTCCTATAGAGCTGCAATGATTAACTGATTAAACGTCAACTATTTTGAGTATCTTTTATATGAACAAAAGTCAAAATTCTCTGATTCCAGCTTGTTTAATGTGATCACTGGGATGTCTGAGTTGCATCATATGTCATTATTAGCTATAACAACACAGATAAAATGTAAATATGGAAAGAAAAACTAAGTTAATAAAAGACTAGTCCCCTTTCTGAACCAGTTTTCCTATAGAGCTGCAATGATTTATTGATTTATCGCCAACTATTTAGAGTCTTTTTTAAGGAAAAAAGTCCAAATTCTCTGATTCCAGCTTGTTAAATGTGATCATTGGGATGTCTGAGTTGTGTAATCTGATGTTATTAGCTATACTAACACAGATAAAACTTAAATCTGTAAAGAAAACGCTGTGTAAACAGAAGGCTCGCCCTCTCTGTGACCCCTCCACTGTCTGTCCTCTGTAGCGGCTCCAGATATAAATCTCGAATCGTCTGAACTCGCTCGGCCTCGTCGCGTCTCCAATTTTTCTGCCGGCGGTTTTTCTCGCCGTACAAAGGCCTCATCAGCTGCTGCTGTCAGAACCGACAATACCCGGAGTGACAGCTGCCTTCTGCCGGCCCGAGTTTAAGTTACAGCAGCCATTGATTCTCTATGGGGGCGCCGGCTGCCCGGGTTAGCGCTCACAATGCCGCCACCGACAATGTGGCCACATTGTCCGGGTCACGGCGGCGAGCAGGAGAGTGACAGCGAGCGGCGAGCTGCGAGTTCATTAGGCCTCCTTTCTCCTCCTTCTCTTTGCCCTTCTCAGTACTCATTAACGTCCAGTATGAGCCACTGAGTTACAGGTATTAGCCCGGGAACATCGGAGATCGCCACGGGAAGGACACGCCGCCTGGTTAAAGCCGCCCAGAATGACACATCAGGAATTAGCTCTGGCCTGCTTCTAATTTTCACATTTAAGAAAAAAAAAAAAGAAAAAAAAAAGCATATTAAGAAATAATGGGCTCCCTGTAGTTCACATAACTTGCCGGCTCTAGTTATCTGCCTTCCTGGAGGACTTAGGTCACTGCATGTACTCAGACTGGTGCAGGAGGAGAAAGCTTTGGAGGCTTCAGGACTATTATTCTCCCAGCTCTGGTCCAACAATTATGGGCAGCCGGCTGAATAGTTCCATGTCATTAGAGCACAGCGAAATTATGCTCTCCACGTCGGGATGAAGGTCCTTTCAGTGGGAGAAATAACTGGGAGAAGACAGCGGCGTTCACAATGAGGCTGACAGAGTGTTCAAGGACAGCAGGCTTTCATTTCTCTTCTGGTAATGTTCTATATTAGACTAATGTTCAATTAGATTGTCAAGGCCTGTTAGTGAAATGTAATTCTTATACAGCGGAAGAGAAGAAAAAAAGAAGCCTTTTATCGTATTCCATCGCATGAATAATTTCCCTTTACACGTATGGTAAGCTAATCAAATCACTCGCTCATAATGATGAATTCAAATAGATTTCAATTTAGTGACATGCAAAAAATAGAAAAACGAGCCTCTCTATCGAGTTTATTTGAATCATATGGACTCTAATGTGCAGCAGCTTTACACTCAAAGTCACGCAGATCTGAAAGGAAATATGCTGTAAATAAAATCCTGCAACGTTGCATCATATTAATACTGTTATTGTGTCGCTCTGCAGCCTCCAACAAACACACAATCATCCACATTTCTTCCTTTCAGACGCTAAAATTCAAATCCGTGCATCAAAAGCAGCAACCAAACCGTTCATTTTCTTCTTATTTTTGCTTTCCAAGTTGTTATTTTGATTATAGAGTTGTAATTCTGAGAAATATTCAGTGAAAAAAAGTCAAATTTCTGTGATTCCAGCTTACTAAATGTGAATATTTACTGGTTTCTTTCTCCCTCTGTGACAATGAACTAAAAATCTTTGGATAGTGGACGAATAAAGATGTTTTTAATCCATGTTATAACCCAAAAACTGAGAAGAATTGGTAAAATCTTGATTTGAATCCGTGCGCCAAAAGCAGCAACAAGGATGTTATTTTTCTCTGCGAAACTGTTAATTTTCTTGTAATTTTTGCTTTTTAAATCATCTTTTGGCAAATTTTCATGAAAAATATTTAAAAACGAGCCTCTCCAGTGAGTTTATTTGAATCATATGGACTAATATGAAGCAGCTTTACACTGAAAGTCATGCAGATTTAAAAGGAAATATGTTGTAAATGAAATCCTGCAACATTGCATGGCATTAATGCTGTTGTTGTGTCACTCTGCAGCCTCAAACACATAATTATCTAGATTTATTCCTTTTACATGCTAAAATTCAAATCTGTGTGCCAAAAGCAGCAACCAAAGCGTTCATTTTCTTCCTATTTTTACTTTTCAGGTTGTTATATTTGATTATCAAGTCATAATTTTGAGAAATATTCAATGAAAAAGGTCTAAATTCTCTGGTTCCAGCTTCCTAAATGTGAATATTTCCTGGTTTCTTTCCTCCTCTGTGACAATACACTCAAAATCTTTGAGTTGGATGAAAAAAGACATTTTTTTTTTTTAAAACCATTTTATAGCCCAAAAACTGAGGAGAATTGATAAGATTTCAGTTTAATGACATGCAAAAAATAGATAAACCAGCCTCTCCAGTGAGTTTATTTGAATCATATGGACTATAATGTGCAGCATCTTTACACTGAAAGGTGTGCAGATTCATAGGAAATATAGAAATCAAGTCTCATAGTGTTCACTTTCTCGTTATTTTTGTTTGTCAAGCTGTTATTTTGGGATATTTTCACAAAAAATATTTAAAAACGAGCCTCTTCAGGGAGTTTATTTGAATTATATGCACTAATATGAGCAGCTTTACACTGAAAGTCATGCAGATTTATAGGTAATGTAGAAATCAGGTCTCAGGTTGGATTTACTGCATTAAACTCCACAGGTGCTGCTGTTATTGTGTAGTTTTGTATCAAAAGCGCATTTAACAAACACACAATCATCCACATTTCTTCCTTTTAGATGCTAAAATTCAAATTTGTGCACCAAAGGCTGCAACAAGGATGTTGTTTTTGTTTGACAAATCGTTCATTTTCTTCTTGTTTTTGCTTTTTAAGTTGTCTTTTGGCCCATTTTCACAAGAAACATTTTTAAAAAGAGCCTCTCCAGTGAGTTTATGCACTAATATGAAGCCATTTTATACTGAAAGTCATGCAGATTAATTGGAAATATAGAAACCAGCTGTCAGGTTGGATTTACTGCAGTAAACTCTACAGGTGCTGCTGTTATTGTGTAGTATTTCACATTTATCTGCTCATTCTGCAGCCTGCAACAAACACATTTCTTCCTTTCAGATGCTAAAATGTTTATCCGAGCACCAAAAGCAGCAACCAAAGAGTTCATTTTCGTCTTATTTTTGCTTTCCAAGTTGTTATTTTGATTATCGAGTGGTAATTTTGAGTAATATTCATTAAAAAAAATGTCCAAATTCTCTAATTGCAGCATCTTGAACATGAAATTTTCCTGGTTTCTTTCCTCCTCTGTGACAATAAACTTAAAATCTTTGAGTTGTGGACAAAAAAGCACATTTTTAACCACCACTATCACATCTCTCTGCTCATTCTGCAGCCTCCAACAAACACATTTCTTCCTTCCAGATGCTAAAATTTGTATCCATGCACCAAAAGCAGCAACCACAGCGTTCATTTTCTTCTTTTTAAGTTGCCCACAAATGCATGAAGCAAATCGTGCAAAAAAGCGTCTGAGGTTGATAATTGGATGTTTTCTGAAGCTCGTCTCTGTTAAAACTTGTTAAATTTAACTGCTCAGGTCGACCGTCGGACTCATAAAAACCCCAAAATGCCACGAAGGACAGAAACAAGCTTCAGTAAAATAAGACCTGAACGAACATCTGAGGCCTCGAAGGTTCAGATTTAATCGGTTTAGAGAATAAGTTTAACTCTGAGGCTTCTTTTCTTCTCTTTCCTCTCGTCTTTGGTGTTTTTCTTCTCCATCCTCTTTCTTAATTTCCTGTTTGTTGCTCTATTTTGTTTTTCTTTCCTCAACATTAACACCTTTTGTTGTCTATACTTTCATTTCTTTCTCTTTTCCTCTATTTTTTCCTTTTCAACCCTCTGTTCTCCCATTTTCCTCTCATTTCTTTTACGCTTTAATTCCTACTTTTTATTTTATTTTCATTCCCCAACTTTCTTATTTCATCACATTTTTGATGTTTAATTTCTGTTTATCTTTCATTTTCTTTCTCTTGTCCTTTCATCTTTCCATTTCTTTATTTCCCTCGTGGTTTTTCTTTGCTATCCTCCTTTTTATCTTTTCTTTCCTTCATACAAATTTGTCCTTTCTTTTTCTTCTTTTCCTTTCCTCTTCTAGCTTTTTATTTCTCCCTTTTCTTTCCTATTCTATCTTTTTCTTCCACTTGTCTCATATTTCTTTTAATTCAGTTCCTTTTCTTCCTCTCATCTTTTACCCTTTAATTTCTTCTTTTTTCCTAACTTTGCTTTCCCGTGCATCCTTTTTCCTTTTCTAAATATAGTTAAACATGATAATGCTCACTGTTTTTACAGATCTACTGTGCAGAAATGTGTCAAACATACATTAAATCACATCCAGTAAACATGTTACAGAATAAAGCTACTAGGATATACCGCAAATTAAATGTGCAGTTTTACGCAGATGATGCAGCTATTTATCTTTTATTTACTTCTTCTGTTTCTGCTTCCTATCTTTACTAATCTTTTTCTTTCCTTTTCTCTCCTACATCCACTTTTTCCTTTCTGTCCTCTCTCATTCTTTGTCTTTTTCAATCTTTTGTCTTTTTTTTTACCTTTTCTCTTTCCTCCCATTTATATTTTCCCTGTCCTTTTCCACCTATTTTTTTTACCTTCTCTCTTGTCTTCATTCTTTTAATTTCTTTCCTCTTTCTTTGACTCTGTATTTTCTGTTTCATTCAATTTTCGCTCATTTCTTTCCTCTTCTATGATTTCACTTCTTTTTTCTTTTCTATCTTTACTCTGTCCATTTTCACTTTTTTCTTTTCATCTGTCCTCTTTTGTCACATTTTTTCCTCACTGCCGATTTTCTTTCTTCTTCCTGTCTTTTCTTTCATTTTTCCATACTTCTTTTCCCTTTCCTTTTTTATAATCTTTTTTCTCCTCTTCTATCCCCCAATTTCTCCTTTCATCGTCCTGTTTTTTTGTTCATTTTTACCTTTTGTCTTTTTTTAATCTTTTCTACTTTATTTCTTTCTCATTTTGTTCCTCTTCTAACCTTTCATTTCTTCTTTTATCTTTGTCTTTTTCCATCCTTCTCTCCTGTTTTTCAACTTTGTCTCTTCTCTTCTTTTAATTTCTTCTCCTTTTCCTCTTCTCATTCCTCTATTCTTTATTTCCTGTTTCATTCCATTTTCTCTCCTGTTTCTTTCTTTTCATTCTTCTTTGTCCATTTTCACTTATGTGTGCCTATTTTCTTTCTTCATCTACATTTCATTTCTCCCTCTTATCTTTCCTTCCTTCCACCTTTCTTATCTTCTATTGTCTCTCCTTTATTTCATTTCTTTCTTCTCTTTCCTCTCTTCTTCTGACCTTCAATTTCCTCTTTTATCTTTGTTTTCTTTCCTCCTTCTTTGTCCTTTTCTACCTTTTTTCTTCATTTATCCCATCCTATGTTCCTTTTGTTCCATATTCTCTCCTTTCTTTCCATTTCTTTCCTCATGTAACCTTTCATTTCTCTTTATCTTTCCTGTCTTACATCCACCTTTGCCCTTTTCCAGCCTTTTTCTTTATCCTTTCTCTTCCATTTTTTTCTCTATTAACCTTCAATTTCTCCTTTTATCTTTTCCTTTCCTTATCTCTGTCCTTTTCTATCTTTTCTATCTTTCCTCTTCTCTCTTATATTCCATTTTATTCAAATTCCTCTCTCCTTTCATTTTCTTTTCTCTTCTACTCTTTTATTTATCCTTACATCTTTTCTTTTTATCTTACTTTTGTCCCTCTTTCCTTTCTTTCAATTTATGTTCTTTTAACCTTCATTTTCCTCCTTTATTTCCATTCCTCCTTTGTCCTTTTCCACCTTTTTTCTTCATTTGTCTTTCCTCTTCTCTCCCATATTGCCATTTATTTAATTTCCTCTCTCCTTTCTTTCCTTTTCTACCCTTTAATTTCTCTTTACATCCTTTCCTTGCCCAACTGTGATTTTTAAATTTTTTATCCTTTCTCTTCTCTTATTTCTTTCCTTTGTCGGCTTCTTGTCTTTCCTCTCGTCTTCTATCCTTCAGTTTCTCTTGTCATCTTTCCTCTCTAATTCTTTGTCCTTTTCAACCTCTTGTCCTTTTAACTTTTCCTCTTTTCTCTTATATTCCCGTTTTCTTTCCTCTTCTAACCTTGTCGTGTCTTTTTGCTTCCCTCAAGTTTGCCCATTTAAATCTTTTAAAATTCTTTTCCTTTCTTTCAGTTTTTTTTTCTTTCCTCTCCTATTCTTCAGTTTCTCCTTTAATCTCCCCCTTTTTCCCATTTTCACCTCTTCTCTTTTTCAACTTTTCCTCTTCTCCTATATTTCTTTCCCGTTTTCTTCCAGTTTCTTTCCTCTTCTAACCTTTAATTTCTCCTTTAATCTTTTCTTTCTTCCATCCAATTTTGCCCTCTTCCACCTTAGTTTCTTCTCTTTTCTTTCCTCTTCTAACTTTCAATTTCTCCTTTTTTAGCTTGTCTTTCTTTTCCCAATCGTTGTCCTTTTCCACCTTTTTCTTCTTTGTCTTTCCTTTTCTGTCCTATATTTCTTTTTCATTGAATTACCTCTCCACTATTTCTGTTTTTTCTTTACCTTTCCTCTTTTTTTATATTTCTTCACCCATTTTCCCTTTTTCTTTTCTCTTCTACACTGAATTGTCTTCTTTAATCTTTTCTTTCCTTCCCCCAGCCTTGCTCTTTCCATCCCTTGGCTTTCTTGTCTTTTAATTTTTTCCAGTTTCTTCTATTCTTCTTCTTTTCCTTTTCCATTTTCTATCCTTCAGTTTCTCTTGTCATCTTTCCTCTCTCCTTCTTTGTCCTTTTCAACCTTTTGTCCTTTTTGCTTTTGCTCTTTTCTCCTATATTCCTTTTCTTTCCTCTTCTAACCTTTCATGTCTCCTTCTATCTTTTCTTTCCTTCCCTCAGCTTTGCCCTTTTCCATCTTTTTAAATTCTCCTTTCATTTCTTTCAGTTTCTTCTGTTTTCTTTCCTCTCCTCTTCTTTGTCATTTTCAACCTTTTGTTCTTCTTACCGTTCCTCTTTTCTCCTACTATTCCCGTTTTCTTTCCTTTATTCTTTTCCTTCCCACAACTTCTTTTTTCTTCTTGTCTTTAATTTTTTCCCCCAGTTTCTTCTCCTTTTTCTCTTTTCTTTCCTCTTCTATCCTTCAATTCTTCCATTCATCTCCCCCTTTTTTTGGTCAATTTTCACCTTTTGTCTTTTATATTTTCTCCGATTTCTCCCTCTTTTATTATTTGTCTTCTTCCACCTTTCTCTCCTATTTCTTTTCTTTCCTCTCATCCTAAATCTTTTTCTTCACCTTTTGTTCTTTAATTTCATCTCCTCTTCTTGTCTTTTCCTAATCCTCAATTCTTCTTTTTTCTCTATGCTCCTCTCTTTCCACGTATTTCCTCTCCCCTTCTGTTTCTTCATCTTCACACCCATCCTCCTCCTCCTCTTCCTCTCACCTCATCCTCACTTCCTGTCCTCCCTCCTCCACCTGCTCTCCTATCGATTCAGCGCTGGGTGAATATTTGAACCTGCGGGGGGTGAAAAGGTTCGCTGGTTAATGGCCACTGAGCGGAAGTGAGCAGAGCAGGACGTGGCTACTTCCTGCACAGCGTGGCGGTCATTTGTCCGCAAAACCACCACCATCACTTCTACCTTTTTCTATTTTTTTTCTCTCTCTCTCTCGTATTTTCCCTTCCGACCGTCTCTAAATACCACGCAGGGCTGCAGACAGAAAGATGACGGAGCGTCGAGGGTCGCTGTGGGCTGATCATTAGCGGTGCCCTGTGGTTGACTTCAATTAGCCTGCAGAGACACGTGGCGCAGCGAGAACATGCAGTCAGGTGGACTTCACAGCTCCCAGGTTCAGCGCTCCGCCGCACGCCGAGCGGCCGCAAATTAGAAAAGATTCAGAGTTTCATTCTTTTCAGGGGCACGCGCAGGCTCGGAAAAAAAGGAGAGGAAATGCGGCGTCAAAGCTGAAACACGATCAGAATTATGATGGAAATCAGGCCTGAACAACTGATCTTTTCACGGTCGACTCGTACGACGTGGCCATGTGCAACAGTACGACTGAAAATGAGGAAAATTAGCTGGTTTTTCTGGCTGCTTGATATGAAAAGAAACTAATTCTTTTAACGGGACTAATCTTTAAAAAAAAGTCACATACAACCTTGAATATGCTGATTTCTACCTTTTTTCTAAAGAAACATTTTGCCAACATGCAGGTTTCACATGCAGAAGGACGCAAAAAGGAAACGCAATGATTAATCAATGACATAATCCCAAATAATCAATACATTTTGCTACAAAAAGTCCAAAGTCTCTGACTCTAGCTTCAAAAATTTGGGTAGTGGACATAACAAGACTTTTGAGGACATCATATACACCATTGTCTAGCACTTTATCGACCAAACAACTAATGAAAATAATGGAAGTGACAATAATCATTGGTTGCAGTTGCATTGTTAGTCAACAACATTAATCACTAACTGTCCTGATGATCTATTTGAAGGGTTAATTTTTGAAAAACAGTCTAAATTTTCTGGTTTCCTTGCCCCTGTTTGATAGTAACCTGAATATTCTTTTTTTTTTTAATGACTAATCTACAAGAGGAGTCAGATAGAACCTTGAATATGCAGATATTTAACTAAATTCCCAAGAAACAGTTTGTTGACATGGAGGTTTCATGTGTCCAAGTGGGAAGATTTGTATGCAAATAGGAAACGCAGCAATTAATCAATGATACTAATCCCAGATTGGTTTAATAATCGATATGAAGAGTTATTTTTAGAAAAAAAAGTTGGAATTCCTGGATTCCAGCGTCATAAATTTGAATGTTTTCTAGCTTCTGGACGACGTATTTACCATTTTCTGGAATTTTATGCACCAATAAATCAAAAATTGATGGAGAAAGCGATCAACAGATTAACTGACAGTGAAAATAATCAATAGTCGCAGCCTTTGTCAGTTATTTGAAAATATAATTCAGCTACAGAACCAATGATGTTGACCAATAAATAGGAACTTTTTCAGCAGTTGTCTTGCAGTAGTTGCCACCACATGGGGCAACGCAACTAATCTGACCATTTCAATAATCACATTGATGAATGCACAGCCAGATCTGAAAAGAAAACACTATTTTGGATGCCTTTGCTAATGTTAAACCATATTATTTTTTATTATTTGTTACCTAAAATATCCCCTCAATCATTCGAGTTATTTTCCTTCCAAATAAAGACATCTGGTGAATATTCCTGTATTTCAGTCAACAAAATTAATTGATTTGAAGAGTACTTTATCAAAAAAAAAGTCAAAATTCTCGGATTTCAGCTTCATTAATGCGAATATCTTCTGGTTTCTTTACTCCTGTATTATAAAAAACTGAACATCTTTGGGTTGTGGACAAAACAAGACTTTTGAGGACGTCATATTCACCATTTTCTGCCGTTTTACATTCAAAGTTACAGACGTAGTTGGTTTTATGAAAGGATGAGGTTGACCTAAACAGGTACATCAGGAGTTTCTTGTAATAGTTGCCATCACATGGGGCAACGCAACTAATTAAATGAGTGCAAAGTCAGATCTGAAAACAAAACACTATTTTGGATGCCTTTGCTAATGTTATTCCATATTATTTTGATATTATTTCACCATAACATCATCCCAACAATTCCAGAGTTATTATTCCTTTTCAAATAAAGACATCTGGTGAAAAATTCCTATATATTTTTTTCTGTAATGTTGCAGAAAAGCTAAAAATGTCGGTGTTTTCTTCCAGTATCGCGCTGCCGTAACGTAAAAATAACTTAATATGAGCACTAATGGTTATTGAGAGCCAGTCAGTCACGTCTTTCATTGGGATGTTGTGCGGCTGAATAATGACTGATTGACCCGGCAGACTCTCTACATGTTTTGACTGCTATTATTGATGGGGAAAAAAAACGAGGCAGGGAAAATGTCACCGAGCACGGTGACAGTTGATGAGGAGGAGGAGGAAAGAAAAATCTGTGGATCTGTGGGTAAAATGGCAACGACAGAGAAAAATAAAAAGTAAAAAAAAAACAAAAAACAAGCAGAGCCAATCTGCTGCGAAGCCCAACAGACAACTGTGGGATTATTGACGGCGGCAGATGATTGTCGCTGATGTATGTGTTCGTCTACGGAGGTGGGAGGGGGGCAATTATGTACAGCTCCCCCATCCCCATCTCTCTTTCTACCCCCTACGGTGGCCCTGATGGGACACAGCCTTTCATTTGCTCATTGTGGTAATTGGTGTATGTGAGGGGGAGGTACATGTGTTCAGCTCCCCCTCTGCGTCTGTCAGAGAATTAGGAAATGGAATTCTCTGAAGAGCGCCGTCGCGTCCGCCGTCCTCGTCCAAGATGACACATTTTCATTATTCGCTCGGCGACAGAACAGATTTCTCTGTCCTCTGGCCACAGGCGTACATTATGATTAGCAATTCTGAAGATAATTTGTATTGTGATTAATTTTTTTTGCCAAAGTACATTTTTTTAAAAAAGAGAAAGAAGAATGTTAAATTAATAGGTTCACCAATTAAGTCTTTTTTTTTTTGCTACGGCTCGTCTCTTTACAAGTGAAAACAGTGTTTAAATTGGCTTACAATTAATTAGCCCTATAGAATGAACATAATCAGGAAATATTTCCATTTATTCCATCTTTTCTTGTTACATAAAGTTAAAATCATCATTTATAAGCTCGTTAGCAACTCCAGAATGGTTTAGTTTTGCTAAATTGGACTAAAATTGCTGTTACTACCAGCTTTAAGTGTAGATATTTTAATTTAAGTAGCCTTTTTATCATTATCTGTCTATAAAACGCTTGTCATAGTCAATCAGTGAGCAGTAACCTTTAAACTTTAAATGACCTAAAACAACAGTTTACATTCAGCCAACTGCACTCTGTTATTGTTTTTTGCAAAGACACAAAAATTGAATTAAAAACAGTTGAGATTTGTGATTAAAAAGGTAACGTAACCGCAACAACATCAACCTAAAGTCAGAATCGGTGGAGACAGTGCTGCTGTACCACTAAGCTAGGCTAGCTTTTAGCAGAACTAGCTTAAATGTAGCTTGAATGTTTTCTTACGTATGATTATTGTTGTAATTACATTTGACTGTGGGGTGTGACAAACTCAGTTTTTGGCATATTGGGGCACTGAAATTGGTTTAATTTACTAACAGGAAAAGATAATTTGCTTTAGCTAAGGCTCTCACCAGCTAGCTAGTAGAGTCATAATTGCAGTTTTTTCTATTTTACCTCAGTTTTTGCTATTTTACTTTTTAATTCATTGTGAAACACATTAAGTGCAAAACAATAACTCACATTGTGGTCTAAGCTCAGTTGAACATGCAGAAAATTTATTTTGTTCAATAACAGGAAAACTTTGGGAAAAATGAGCTTTGGCTAAAGCTCCCAAGAACTGGCTGTGTTCACTGTAGTTAGTTTTTCACATCACTTTTTTGCAATTTAACTGTTGTAGTTTAATTTATTGTTACACGTTTTTACAACAAAAATATAAATCATGTTTTGGTCTCAATTTGATTTAGTTCAATGTCAAATAAAAGGAAAAAAAATGGAAAATTTGCTTTAGCTAAAGTTGCAGCAGCTAGCTAGCTAGCTGTGGGGTCAATGTAGTTTATATTTTACCTCTAGTTTTGCAATGCTACAGACCGTTTTTAACTCAAAATTACTTCATTTTGTGTCATGATGTGTCTTTAACTCAGTTTTGAATAAACATGCTAGTTACGGTTGTAATTTGAAACACAACAACAAATTTGTTCTTGTTTCTTGCTAGCGAGCTAATATTTAATTAAAATATTTAAAGTCTGTGATAAAAAAAAGGTATTTTAACTAGTCAATAATTGCAGGAATTACACTAAAGTCTGATTCTGCAGACACAGAAGGGATACTCTGCTAAGCTAGGCTAGGTAAAACACAGCAACAAAAATAATCCCGTTTTTCATGAACAAGTAAATATTATAATAAAATCATTTTGAAATATGTGAATAAAAGGGTAACTTGACTAAAAATAATCACATGAAATTAACTATAGTCAGAATCTGGAGAGACAGCAGCATTACTCAGCTAAGCTAGGCTCGCTAGTGTTTAGCACAGTGGGTTTAAATGGTGTTTTTCTCTTTACTAATGATTATGTTATGTTAAATTTAGTTGCTGGCTAATTTATGTGGTCCAACAAATGTGATCATGAGGATGTTGGAGTATCAGAACTAATTTAATTCAAAACCAAGGAAAAGGCGGGAAAATTTACTTTAGCAAATGTGCGCAACAAGTAGCTAGCTGTATGGTCACTCTAGTTAGTTTTTTACCTCAGTTTTATGGTTTTACATACTGTTTTTCAATTCTTAGTTACACATTTCTACTGCAAAATAACACCCCATATTGTGGTTTCAACTCAGTTTTAAATATGCAAGCTAATTGCTTGTCTAATTTGAAGAATAGCAACAAATGCTAGGTTAGTTAGCTTTTAGCAGAGCGAGTTTAAATGTGTTTTTTTTCTTATTATGATTATTGTTATGGTTAGATTCAGTTGTTGCCTCGTGTATTTGGTGTAACATATTCAAATATCAGCATGTTTGACCATCAAAATGGATTTAATTCAGAAAAAACAGAAAAAAGGCGGGAAATATGCTCTGACTAGTTTGCTAGGCGTATTTTGATTTTCAAGATTTCATTTGCTTTGTTCGAAAAACTACCATTTTTTATTGAGCATTTTAGCTAAATACGTAGGCTAATTCTGATGTTAAAAATTCAGTTTTCACAATGATTAATTGCTGCTACAAACGCTTGCTCTTTTCTGTTTTATTCTCAAATAAACTCGATGCACTCAGGCTGAAGCAACACTTTGAAAATACCACATTGCATTTTTGTTTATTCTCCTCAGAGACATAAATAGAGTGAGAAAACCAGCATCCAATTTGTGTGTCACAGTCAGCGGAAAAAAGGTCTTCATTTTGAGAAACAATAGCACTAACAGTGCCACTGGTGTGCTATCATCATGTAGATTTGTTTTGTGGTAATTATAAGGGTTCACAGTTAATGTGCGAAGCCTGTTCTCATGTTTAAAAATGCTGCAAATGCACACCAGGATGGATATAAATCCTGTAAAAATCTCTGAAGGGATCAAACAAACAAAGGGATATGAAATGCAGCTACAAACATAATATGAGTTAAAATGCATTTGTAGGGAAAAAAGCTGAAAAATATCAGATATATAAATATATATTTAACCCTTTGGCAGCCTATTCAAGAGTGAATGAAAGACCGTGTGATCTCTGGTCGTGGTTGGAGAAGCGCTGAGGGGAGAACAGAGAAAACGGCCAGACCACTGACCTCTCGCTGAGGGAGCATCCTGTGCACGGCGGCCCGAGACGAGGGCTCGCTGCGGGGGGAGACGCAGCCGGAGACGTGGGGGCGGGAGGCCTGGATGGGCTGCTGGCTGGAAGAGCAGCAGGGAAGGTGAAGGGAGCTCTGGAGAGCCGAGGTTATTGGGTTAAAGGAAACAACAGAGGAGGAGGAGGAGGAGGATGGAGACGAGGAAGAGGAGGTGGAGGAGGGTTGTTGAGGAAGGAGAGGTGAGGGAAGTGGTGTAAGAGAGGTGCAAGGGAGAGGAGAGAAATGGGGGAGTGAAGAAGGAAAGGTGCTATGTTGGGATTAAAGCTGAAATGAGCGACATATGGAAAAAGTGAAGAGCAGCAGCAGCAGCTCGGGGAGGAAAAAAAAAAGAAAGAAAGAACCGAGAGGGAGAAATCTTTTATTAAAAGATCGCATTTTGTTCCCCGCTTTGCTTTAAGACTCTCTTATGCAGCTGGCGCCAAACTACAACCTAATTATATCACAATCAGGTAGAGCAGAATCACATCAGCTGCAGGTGTAAACGCACCCGAGGCGAGTTCACATCAGTAATTGTGTACACAGAAATAAACTCACAAACAGGTGGAGGGCAACTCAGACTGCAACTCGCTTGTCAGTATGGATTTATACTTGTAGATTCAACAGCTGACTGAGCAGGACTGACTGCTCCCTGTCAATATTAATTATCCCGTAAATATTATCGGAGGAAGTGATGTGCAAAGTAAACAGCGGGCGACGAGACGCGTTTTAAAGCCCGACGTGACTTCGCTCGCATCATGAGAGCTGTATGTTAATGCCAGAGGAGATTTAGGATGTGAGGGTAATTTTCGGGGGCCGGCTTATGTTTGTCCTTTCAGGTTTATTAGATGGAGGAAGAGGGGATATCGACAGCAGGAAACCTCCTGAGGATGCAGCAAAGTGGACGCTGGAGGGATGAAAAGCAGAACCTGTGCAGCACGTGGAGCTGAGAGGCGTGAGGCTTCACTTTCTATTTACTTTTCCTTTTTCTGCCCATTGACGACATCTGTTGCCTAAATCCAAACCTGAAACCTGCGCTAGCAAACAAATCTGCAGCTTTAATGCAAATTTCAATTCAGTTCAGTTTCATTTATGTATATAGCGCAGATTCGCACCATTTTTCATCTCAAAGCGATTAGCTTAGCATAGTAAGGTACAGACATTATGAGTTATAAACAGAGAACAGAAAACTCAACAATCCAAAGATGCCTTTAGATTCCTAATGAGTGACAGTGGGAAGGAACGACATAAATCCCTGGAATAGGGAGAGGGGAAAAAACCCTTGGACAGAACCAGGCTCAGGGAAGGTGGCCATCTTTGAAATTAGAAATTTAATCCTCTGAACCTTAAACTCAAAATCATCTTTTAAAAAATAAACAAAATTACACCATTAATCAAAACTACAAACTGTAGAAACAGAAAAAAAAGTTCCCTAAACTACTCATATGTAACATTTTGCTCTGTTACAAAAAATAACCAAATCTCAGCTCAAAATTGTGGACTTTATATTGCTGTGAAAAAAGAGCCCAGGGTGAGTAAAAATGCCATAGGAACAAAAAAAAAAAATTTAAAAATTAAATACAATGAGTTGGGGCACAGAAAATAAATTTGGAGTCTTAATGCAAAAAGAAACATTTACATTAGTTTTACATTATAAAATAGCTTAAATTAGCCAAAATCACACCATTAATCAGAACTACAAACTGTAGAAACAGAAAAAAACTCGTTGGATTTTCAATTTTCCTAAAAGTACTCACATGTAACATGCTGCTCTGTTACAAAAAATAACCAAACCTAAGCTTGAAATCCTGATATTTCATCAAAATCACTACATTACAAATTAAAACTTAGCCAAAAATTATTTGCTCCTCAACGCAACATTTGCACTGAATTCTGTAAAAAAAATAATAATAATAATCCTGTGCTTCTTGATGCAACCAGGAAGTCATGAGACAAAAATTCTGTTAAAATTCTAAATATTTATATTAAAGCTTCACCCAAAAACTATTTGCAGCAGATTCTGTAAAAAAGCTCAAATTTCTGTCAAAATTCTACACATCTAAATTAAAACTTAGCCAAAAAAAACCTCAACTTGCACCAAATTCTGTGGTCCTCGACACAACCAGGAAGTCATGAGTGGCTCAGCTATGACTAACGGTCATATGACAAAATTCTAAATATCTAAATTAAAACTTAGCCAAAAAATAACAAATTTGCATTGGATTCTGTAAAAACTAAAAATTCTGCGCCCTTTGGATCTATTAAAAAACCATGACTGACTTGACTGCGACCAACAGTCCCATGACAACAATTCAGTGAAAATTCTACACATCTAAATTCAAACTTAGCCAAAAAAAACAATCAATTTACACCAAATTCTCTAAAAAACTAAATTTCTGTGCTCCTTTACGCAACCAGAAAGTCATGAGTGACTCTGCTGTGACCGACAGTTACGGAACAAAAATTCTGTTCAAATTCTAATTACCTAAATTAAAACTTAGCCGAAAAATAACCAATTTGCACCAGATTCTGTTTTAAAAAAAAAAACTAAAAACTTTGTGCTTCTTGACGCAACCAGGAAGCCACAATTTGCTCAGCTTTGACCAACAGTCACGTAACAAAAATTTGGTGAAAATTCAGTTGAACTGCAGGCAGTGTTTACACATCCACCATTACGGAAACAAATTAAACAGACTGAGAGCAGGAGAAAACAATCGATCAGTAAAATAAATGCAGCATGTAGCAGCAAGTTGCTGGAAGATACATTCAGCATGGTGAAACATCTCTCTAGAGTTGATGTGCAGGAAAGTGTCTGCAGAAGTTGTAAAAATGTAAGTAGAAAACTATCTATAGTATTTAGAACAACATTTTTTTTCTCCAACTATTTTATTATTTGATTTTATTTTAATTTTAAAAATAATTATTGAAAGAAATTAGATATTTTTTTAAAGATTGTTGGCATTATGACTTGTTAAACTGCACAGAGGATATTTCGGAGTTGTCACTACTTCTATTCATGGTTGTCTTGTTTCGATAGAGGTGCAGGACTTTATATTGAAGTAAATGAAAAAATTATCCCAAAGTGAGTAAAACTGTGATAGGAACAAAGACAAAAACACACCAGAAATGGGTTAATTTGGAGTTTTAATCCTAAAAGAGACATTTAGATTTACTTTTACGTCATAAAATAGCTTCTTTCTACAAGTGATTCTGTCCTAGAAGTTAGTTTTTGAAACATTTTTGGATTTTTTTTGTTTTATCGGATGTGATTTTGCAAGTTTGAAAGGGGCGGAGCTTAGCTGCAAAAAGGGCGATGTCATCAGCGCACCAATCAGGACGCAGTAATATCTGAATCTGCGACAGCATTAGTCGGTCTGTTTGCATCCTGTTTTGGGGCTGCTGTTAATGGATTCTGTCTAAATTTTGATGGTTTTTTTTTGGTAAATAATGTATTCAGGGTTGTGTTTACTGATGAACTGCATCATGGGAATGGTGGCGTTTAGTGTTGTTGAAGTTTGACCTGCGCTACAGAGCATTAAACAGGAAATGTCTGCTTTTGCTGCACTGATTTTCACTGATTCCTGATTTAATCCTCCAACTTCAGTGGAGACAGAAAACACGATTTAAGGACTTAAACGTTTAACTGCGACCTTCTGCCAGACACCAGGTCCTGAAGGAGCAACTTGATGACCCACAAACTGACCTCCTTTCGACAAAAAAAGAACTAAAATAAAATCTTTTCTCTGTTCACTCGCAAGGACGCCGAGTACAAAAACACGCTCCGGTTCAGTCTGGGACATCAAGACAATGTTGTCGTGCTCCTGCTGGTTTTCACCGGTGGCGACAAGCACCTGTGCACTGCGCGCAACAAAGGTTCCTAGCAACAGTCGTCGAGGAAGAGACATCGTCAGGATGCACACCTGTTTGATCTGCCGGGACCCTCTGTGATAAGTGGCCCCGGTAACCATGGCAACCAGGATATGGGATGGATCCATGTGGTGCTATTGAATGGCCTTGGATTATAAACACACACATACGTACAGACAGACGCACACACACACATACAAACTTAGGAAATCATGCTTGAAGAAGTATGACACACACACACACACACGACAAACACGCAACAACACGTGCGCTGTAAGAAAACAGCCCAACAAACGACACAAACCAACGAACGTCACGCACATAACGAGGCGGTGGGGCCACGTCGGGTTTCACACCTGCACGCCGACTCGTAACAGACTTCTTCACACATGCAGGAACGTGCAGAAAAAAGGGTCTCACGTTCCGGAAAAGACAAACAGAAATACACACAGTGAACTCCAATCAGACAAACGACACAATGCGGCGCGCAGACGAGAAGAAAACGAGGCGGCAGATGGCCGACGTGCTGACAGTTACTCACGGCGTGCAGGTGGACGAGGAAGCGTTCTGCCGCTCGCTGAAGAACTCTACATCGACCTTGGAGTGAAAAACGTGAATCGTTAACCGCAGCAGTCATTCACACAAAAATAGACGAACAAATATGCACACAGAAATGCATAATTGCAATCGCTGTTACGTTTTCTATTGAGTGAAAGGCGGGATAGAAATGTGAGCGTTTAAATGCAATCAGACGTGAACAATGATGCGTGCTGCTCCGTGAGCTTTTTCTCTCTTTAAATTCCCGTCTGATACACAGCAACGTGAATAGTTACCAATTCAGACACATGAAACATGAAGTGCTGCAGTCATGCATACGTGCTCGCATGAAGGTCTGAAAGCATTGAAATGCAAATGAGGCGACAATCTGCGTTGTTAGTATTAAGATAATTTCACACATAGATTATACAGACGTCAGTGTACAGATTAACCTGCATTGTTGTGCACAAACATTGTATTAAAACAGACGATAAACCTACAATAATGCAGCCGTATTGTACCTACAATTAGACAATTAGCACATAAATGCTCCTCGTTCTGTCCACTGCTCATATTTTTTCCTTCACTCTGTTGTCATGAAAACACTTGCTTATCCTATTTTAGATTTAATGTAATTTAATGTCACACTGCTGATGTTTGTCTCAATAATTCGGCAACATAAATCGAGCGTTTTTGACACCGATGGACTTGATGCAAACACAATAAAACAGTTGTTTGTACGAATACACCGAACACGCCGTGCACAGGACTCAGAGCTCGTCTCCGACCTTCCAGTCTCCAAGCATGATCCTTTATTTGTACCATTCTGTGTTTTCCTTTATGCTGACAGTCCTTTGTAAGTTCTATTGAAATAAATCCTTTTCTTGTCGCCGTGCAGAAGCCTGACAACTCAGATTCTGTCAGACTGACAGCCACGTCTTTTATTCTACGAGCCAATGGTGACTCACGACCTGCATGTAGCGAGGAGCTAAACAGCACCACTTTTATTTTCTATTTTCTTTTTTTGACAAAGTCGCACTTTGGAGAAAAAAATAAAGGGGAAAAACAGCAAAGAAGCAACAGCTTGGGATCAAATGTCAAACCAGACGGGGAGTTTCATCCTCCTGATCGATCTTATCTGAGGAATCAGTCAGTCCTGGTTTAATCTCATCACGCAGTCACCCGAAAGAGATCAGTTCGCTGCTCGTTAGTTAGTTTTGATGCCTAAATTTTCTGCTGTTTCTCCTGCAACCTGTCGTAATTAGGATGTTGTACCATCTGCCCATCCTTGATTGGTTTAATTTATTCACCTTTCAGCTCGGTTTACTGATTATTTTTGTTGTTGTTGCAGAGAGTAAAAAAATCCCGTGTTAAAGTTAAAAAGTAGTGTTAGATTTCATGTATTTGTGCATCTTTTTAAGTCACTTCGCCAGTAGAAAGTCCTTTGTTATGGGAGATAATTTCAGTTTCTGCTGTTTTCTTGTTTGTTTTGTTTACATCATGTAGGAGGGAAGGTAATGATGGAAAGATTCATCATCATTGGAAAAGCGTTTCTCACTCAGTGATGATTAAAACCATGAAATTCAAATGTTCAGTAACTTGGGCTGCTATAAGACATGTTTGCTTCCTTGCTGTGTCATTTCTGTAGAGATAAAGCAGTTTGGTAGTCTTGTACACTTAAAAAAAAGCACATTTGTGGGTGATTTGCATTGAAGATAACAGTTTGCCAAACTCAGCATCATAGGTTTTCCAACATTCTGGCAGTAATGAAGAGTTTGTGAGTACTGACAGACACAGTTTTATATTTCAATGAATGACATTACTGGCATTATAGTATTATTCATAGTTTTTCTTGGGTTTTTTTGGCGGACAGCTTTAGTAAACCTTTGGCAGTGTTGTAGCAAATTTGCGACAAGGCCATGTTTTCATAAATCACTTGCAACTGACTTCTGGCTGAGTTTGTGGAAAATTTAGGACTCTGCACCAATTTGATATAGTTTTTTTTTTTTTTTGATCATATTAAGATTGATTTTCTTTGTAATTCCATGTTGGTGCAGCGGTTTGCATTGACCTTGCTGCAAATGTGTTAATGTTTACCACAACTATTTGCCAGAAACCTAAAATGGTTGCCACGCTAGTCACGCTAACTCCATTAGCAGCATTAGCATAGCTGTAGCAGAGATACCAGACACAAAAACAACACTTTCTTTCCAAAGTCCAACTGTAAATATGATTAGTTACCCTTTTTGTGGTCAAAACTCATGAAAAATATAGTTTTAAATGTTTTAATTGAGTCGTATTAGTCAAAGGAGCTGCAGGAAAAGTACGATTTTGTGTGTTAGATGCAAATATTAGCTTTGTTTCTTTAAAAAAAAAAATGCTGTAACCTACTAAACAGACAATATAATGGCTGCTACACAACTACGACCACAATAATGATGTTGAATGATGGTTATTCTACTGTAACTTTGAACACCACGCTTGTTTTAAACAGCAGTATAACTGTTAATGTCCTGTCTTTCATTGTTTTTTGCAATTAACAGATTTTAGCTGAGACATTTATGTTTGCTAGCCTTTTCCAGAACTTCTTTTTGCCATAAGCTGGATATATTGCATCTTTCTGAACAACACTGAAGATAATGTGTCAACATATATCATAAATACAACTAGTTTGTTGACGTAAACACTATTTTCTAGTGGCTATCATGTTACAGTGCTAGCTTTAGCAGTGATAGCTGATGCGGCTAAGCACCCAAAAAACAACATGCCCAAATTCAAATACATTTTCCTTTTTTGTAGTCTAAACTAATTTTAAAGTGATTTTGAAATGTATTTTCAATCGTTTTTTAAGGTTATATGAATGAAAAAATTGTCAAGGAAATGTATATTCATGTTGAAAGTTGAAGGCGTTTTGCTAAACGCTTAGATAAAGTCGACAATCGCAAAGCAGTCTTTTTTTTAATCAAGAAACAGCCTCTAAATTAAGTAAAAGTTTAATCTACAGGTAAGCTTTCAAATTGTTTAATGTGTTATATTTAAAAAAGTTGACAAGCTGTTAGCTAACTAGCCTGCTAACTGGTGCTAGCCGGGCAGCTAATGTAGCTGCCTAAGCTAATGTAAGTTTGTGGCTCGTTTAGCACACAAATCTCTAGAAAGCTGTTAGCCTGTAGCTGTGTCTGAGATGATTCTTTTCTAATAAACACAATAATTACAGTTCACCATTTTATTGCAGTGTCTAAAATAAAATTAATAGATTAGAAAATTAAGGAACATCCTTTGGGAATTCAAAAACGTGAATGCTAACACCAAATGCACCAAAACAAATATTAGTTAGCAGACGTAACTTGAAATTCTCAGCATGTAGGAAATAGAACAATGGAGGTTGGTTATGTTGGACAATGTGGTGAATTTTATGCTGTTAAAGGAGATTTTAGAGCAGAGAAAAGTGATACACAACACCGAGAAAGCAGAAGAAAATTAGGCTTAGAGTTTAATCAGTTAGCGTAGAGATTTAAACAGCAGTTGTTTAGGGACAAACACTTTTCTTATCTCTAAAAACGCCCCTGAAATATGTTGTGTAGTTTAGAAATGGTCAGAAAGTTTCTGCAAAACAGTGATGTTGGTGTTCTTGAAATAAGTGCATGTACAATCAATGCGGCTGTTGACAGTGAAGACAGAAACCGGAAAATTGTGAGCAGAAATTTTTTATGCTTTTCTGGTAATTGGTTCTCAGCATTTGACCCGCAAACATTTACCCCAATCAGACTTAATACTCGTGATTAAGTTTAAAAACTATGTACCTCTGTAGACAACAGACACGAGAATAAAACATATTTATGGTTTACGCGGACTCTTATTACAAACTAAGGAGCTATCACTGCTGATATCTTTAAATGATGTAAATTTGGGTAATTTTGGACAATTTCTAACTTGTTTTGTACAGATTTGGAATAAGTTTTTGACACATTTGGGTGATTTTGGACCAATTGTATGTCACTTTGAACATTTTTGAACCTGTTCTGTACAGATTTTGATAAATCTCTGACACATTTTGAGTTATTTTGGGCAAATTTTGGGCCACTTTGGACAAAATTGTAACCTTTTTTGGTTAAAAAGCACAATCAATTGAATTGGTTGCACTTTTAAATGGGCTGAATCCAAACTTGTCTGCGATATTATTGGTTGACGCATGACTTTTTAAACTTATCTTTATTAAAAGGAATGCTTTTCTTCATTATCGCTAATTGTTGACGGTGGTGCTACAGTTTTACACAATGGTAGAAAACTCTGTTAAATGTAAACGTTTCCAAACACTCAAGATTTTTCAAGTCTTGGATTACTTCAGGTTATCACAGAATGAAAAGTTGGTTTGTAAACTGTCCAGAGTTTGGATGTGAGAAGAGAAAATACTGGGGTCAGTTAACGTCTGTTTACTTCTCTCCTGCTCTCTGTGCTCACATATACTGCATTTCAATCCAGACGATTTCCAAATAAACCTGTTCTTAATGATATATTTTTATGTTTCTGTTGTCAAACGATGGAAAAAATATAAAAGAGTGACTACAAACTGCTGCTCTGCACCAATAAAGTCTTGATTTTATAACTGTGGCTCCTCATAAAAGGAGTTAACGACGATGGTTGTGCAGTAAATTCGACTGTATTTTCATAAAATTCAAAGCTATGATCAAAATCAGAAAGCAGCTGCCACAAAAACCTTTAGATGTTCTGTGTTATTTCACTTTATTAAGGAGTTTAATTGAAACTTGGATTTATTTTGGCCTTACCTTGACTTAACAATTTTATTTAGTTTGTTTGTTCTCTTATTTATTGGTTAAATTAGTTTTTAATTTAACATTTTTCTCATTGCAAAGCACTTCAAAAGGTTGTTTTTAAAAAGTGCTATAGAAACAATTATTATTATTGTTATTACACTGCTGATTAAAATAATACATCTTTATTTTTAATTTATTTTTCATCATCATGCCAGAGTTTCTGGTTGTACTCCACATTTTTTTAAATTTATTGCTGAAACCTTTTTCCATTTGTACTGTGCTACTTTTTACAATGACACAGTTTATCAAAATAAAATTCACGTAAATTAAATTGTCCTTTTTGGAGAACAATTACAATAATTGGTACAATAGTCGATGGATTAATCAATGAAAAAATTGTCTTTTAGATGACGTTTTGCTGGTCAAATTTGGTACCATTTAAAACACAGCGAGGGTTTTTGGATGTTGTTGGTTTCTGTTGACTTTAAACTTGCCTCAGTGTCAAAACTCCAATTAAATCAAATGAATCCACCTTGTGATGTTTGATGAATCCTCTTTTAAACTGATTTCTACCAGCAGCGACTCGAAAATTAAAATATAATCCTGAAAACCACATCCTGACCTTGTTTTTACGGTGTCAGTGCATCAGCGGGAAGCAGCTTTATAAACCCTGACAGGCCTGTTTGCTGCACCACTTCTTCTTCCCTCCACCTTAATAATAATTCTCCTTTTTTTTTCCTCCATCCTCAGGCGACCCCAAAGCTGCCACCATCCTCCTCCTCACGTCTGCAGCCCTGCCCCCCTCTCGGCTCGTCTACTCTCCTCCAGCGAATGAAAAGGCCACATCAAACAATGGATTTAGCTCTAAGTAGATGAGGGGAGGTGAAACAACAGTGAAGGATGAATAAATGAAGCTGCAAGAGGAGGTTTGGCGTGGAGGTGAGTGAGGACCAGGTGGAAAAAATCGTAGAAAATATAAAGTTATACAAAAATACAAAAATAAAATTTGATATTTCATACATCCAGTGACACTTAGGTGACGTATTTATGCAGAAACAACCCATATTTCCAAACCTATAGACTAATTTTTAATTCATATCTGCTGTATTTTTCCTGTATTTTAATTTTAATTATTGATATACACATATTTTGTGTAATTCAATATTTCCATTAACGTATACTGTTATTTTTAACAATTATATCACTGTAAAAAAATTTAGTTTTCAACAATTTTTTTGTAAAATTCACTTTTTTTAGTAACAGATAATAGCTTGTCAAATTACAGTGAAAAGTAATCATTTTCATTTGACTCCTAAAAAAATAGGCCAAAATTGTAAATAAATCATCAAAAATCTATTTTTTAAAAATAGTAATCCATCTTTTGTAACATTTGGCAATAATACTGCACAATTCTTCTGCATTTAAATCTACAAAAAAATTATATCAAATCTATTGCTTTATGTTAATTCCTAGCTTTTTTTAACAGCTATTTTGCAGATTTTCCCTGTTTTTCCAGATGTTTAGTGAGGTCTTTTAATTTAAATGTTGACTGTAAACAAAAAAAAGTAAAAAAAATCCTAACATCAAGAATCTATTTTTTGCAAATGTTTTTACTGTATTTAATTCAGTAAAAAAATATTATTTTACAGATATGTTACACTTTTTAAAAGAAAATATCCGTATATTAAGGATTTTTTTTAAAATGGTAAATAATTAACTGTAAATTTTCCACATCAAAACAAATAATAATTTGATCTTGTACAATGTGTGACTGTAAATTTACACTTTAAATTTTTTTTTTTAAATTAAAATAGGCAAAAAATAAAAATGAACTGCTAATTTACAAATGTTCCCTGTCTGGTTAATTTACAGATATTATCAGTTAAATCACATGTTAATTGGGGGGAAAAATGTAAAAAATATTTTTACAAATAATAATTTGTTCTTTTACAATGTAAAGTTAGTTAAAATATTGTTTTACAAATAATTGCTATTATTATTAAGGAAAATGTTACTGAGAAATGGTAAATCTATTTTTTACTGTTATTTTACAGATTTTACATATTTTCTTAAACTACAAATAATCAAAATAATAAAATCTTTGGAAAAACTAGTAATTTACAATTGTGAATAAATTGTAAAATCAAAAATCTGTATTTTTACAAATACTAATTTTTTCTTGTACAATATTTGACAGCAAATTTACACCTTTTTCACTTTCTATTTAAATAGGGAAAAAACTACTATTTTGCAAATTTTCTGTGTTTGGTTAAATTACAGATAATATCTAGTAAAATCACGTTAACTGGAAAACAAACTGTAAAGAATAAATTCATAAATAGTATTTTGTTCCTTTACAATGTGTGACTGTAAATTTTTCACTTTTTAAAAATAACAATAATTAACTACTACTTTGCAAATTTTCTGTGTGACTGTAAAACTGCAGTGTTTTGCTATATTTAAATCTGCAAAAATTATTATTTTAAATAATTGATTTTTTTTAATTATACATGCTACAGTCTGAAAAATGTTAAATCATTTTTTTGTTTGTGTTATTTTTGCAATGTTTGACAGTAAATTTACACCTTTTTTCTTTTTGTATTTAAATAGCCTAAATAAATAATTTAAGTGCTATTTTACAGATTTTACATTTGGTTAAATTACAGCTAATTAATAGTAAAATCACAAAAAAATTGTAAAGAGTATTTTCACGAATAATAATTTGCTCTTTTACAGTGTGTGACTGTATATTCACAGTGTAGTAGTGCATTCAAATCATCTAAAATATTATTTTACAGATAATTGATGGAAAATGATGCAAGGTACAGACTGAAAAATGCTAAATCTTTTCTTTTTCTGTTATTTTACTAATTTTCCTTATTTTGTTAAATTACAAATATCTTATAAAATTTGAAGAAAAGATAATAATTTACATGCAAATAAATTGTAAACTCAAAAATCTCAAAATGGTAATTTTGTTCTTCTACAATGTTTTACTGTAAATTTACACTTTTTTCTTTTTGTTTTGTGTTTAAATAGGCTAAATATATTCATTAATTAACTGCTACTGTGCAAATTTTCCATGTTCAGTTAAATTACAGATAATGTCTAGTAAATCACATGTTAACTACGAAAAAACTCTAAAGAATATTTTTTAAAATAATAATTTGCTTTTTTAACAATGTGTGGATATATTTAAATCAACTAAAATATCAGTATTAACAGTTTTAATTATTGTTTTCTGACATCATTGCTGCCATATTTTCACATTTTTCAACAGATTTTTGCTGTGCAGATTCCTGCTTTTTCTCACATTTTCTTTTCTGTGTCTGATTTTTTTTCTATTTTATTTTCTTGTTCAAACTGCCCACTTTCCTCACAGAGAATCTGAAATGTAAGAAAACTCCTGGTTGCCCTCATTACGAGCAGCCGAGCAGCAGTGGTACAGATGTGTTGTTTTCTTGGAGTCGGTTTGTTTTCACATTTTTCTTTTTGAAAGAGACCAAATTTTGCTGGGATGGAAGTGATGGTAGAGAAAAGAAAAGAAGAAGAAGAAAAAGAAGAAGAGGAAGAGGAAGGAGAGACATCAGGAGGGAGGTGATGAAGAGGAGGAAGAGGAGTCTGTTGCCGCCACACGCCTGACTGCTGCTGCTGATTGTGATTGCTGTTCAAACACGGCCGACAGCTGCCACAAACATCTTCTGCTCAACACACGTACTTTGACATCCAGCGTGAAGCGGCTGGCCGTCCGGCTTTATGGCGTCGGGTTATCTGTGTTTCTGCTCGCTGATAAGGCGCCCTGATTGCCCTCAGTAAAGTGTGACATCTCAATCAGTCATCAAATCAAGATGTCCCCCCTCGTCCTGATGAAACACCTCCAATACCAGACGCTCGTTTCTCTCCTCGTCATCCTCACAGATAAGCAGTAATCTGAATCCACAATCTGAAGCTCAAATACATCCTCTAAAATGTGGATGCTGAATGTTTGTGTTCCTACAAATGTAGACGTGAGGTTTCAGGGAGAACACAATGATTATTTACTGCAAAATAGTTCATTATGAGCTCAGACGTCTACTAAAAAGATTATGAAAACACTGTAAAAAAAAACACAAACTATTTTTAACTGCAGTGTTTAAAAAATAATTTGTTATTTTACAGATGAAGTAAAATTACACTTTTTGTAATATTTTATTTTCAACAATTTGCTGATATTTCAAAGAGAAATGATCTATATTACTGGTTAAAAAAAAGCTTATTTTTTTTGTTATTTTTCTTGATTTTCATCCTTGAAATCACAGAAAAAATATTGACGTTACGCTTTACAAAAAAAAACTAAAAACAGGCCAAAACTGTAAATAATGTCCACGTCAAAAAAAACAATTTTTTCAAATTCTTTTTTTTTTAAATATTTGACTGTAAAATGACACAATTTTTATACTACACACACACACACACACACACACACACACACACACACACACACACACACACACACACACACACACACACACACACACACACACACACACACACACATATATATGTAGCGACACATTTTTAAAGTCATAATTTTTATTTTATTATTTTTTATTCTAAAAATATGTAATAAGTCAGGATTGAAAAACTGTAATTAATTATTAATTGTTATTTTACATATATGCCATTTTGTTGAATTACTGAAAATAACAAGCTTTTTAACTTTTTTCAGTGTTTGTGAAATTACACTATAACATTTTAAGTTATTTGATGATAATTCAAAGAAAAATTATCTATATTACTGATTAAAAATTGTTTTTTTTTAAAAATTGAAAAAAAAATGTTTACGTTACACATTTAAAAAACTGTAAATAATGTCCACGTCAAAAAAAACAATTTTTTCAAATTCTTTTTTTTTAAATATTTGACTGTAAAATGACACTATTTTTATACTACACACACACACACACACACACACACACACACACACACACACACACACACACACACACTCACACACACACACACACACACACACACACATATATATGTAGCGACACATTTTTAAAGTCATAATTTTTATTTTATTATTTTTTATTCTAAAAATATGTAATAAGTCAGGATTGAAAAACTGTAAGTAATTATTAATTGTTATTTTACATATATGCCATTTTGTTGAATTACTGAAAATAACAAGCTTTTTAACTTTTTTCAGTGTTTGTGAAATTACACTATAACATTTTAAGTTATTTGATGATAATTCAAAGAAAAATTATCTATATTACTGATTAAAAATTGTTTTTTTTTTTTAAAAATTGAAAAAAAAATGTTTACGTTACACATTTAAAAAACTGTAAATAATGTCCACATCAAAAAACTAAATTTTGACAATTTTATTTTTTCCAGTATTTGACTGTAAAATTACACTTTTTAACTATATATAAATCATTTTTTCAAAATTGCTATTTTACAAATATATGTAATTATTTAAAAGAAAAATTATATATAGTAAAGATTTAAAAATAATAAATAATTTGTCACTGCTATTTTACATACTTTCCATTTTTGTTAAATTACTGATAATAACTAGTAAAATAAACATTTACACTTTTTCAAAAATGTTTGACTGTAAAATTACACAATTTGGACACTTTTTAAGTTAGCAAAAAATAGAATCATTTCACAGATATATGCTGTTATTTCTAAGGAAAAAATATCTGCATTAAGACTTTAAATGGGAAATTATTTTAACTGTTATTTAACAGAATTGTCCTGTTTTGTTAAATCACAGGAAAAAATCTAATAAAATTACAGTAAAAAATAGTAATTTGCCTGTCAACCTTAAAAATGTAATGTATTCTTTTAAAATTTGTGCTGTATATATATCAGCAAAAAATATATTTTCTGTTATTTTCACAGTTTTTATAGTTTTTTATAACATTACAACATTCTACAGTTTTTTGCATATTTTTTCTGCCAGATTTACCCGAATATTTCTTTTTAATGTTGATCTAAATATGTTTTATTTTGAATTGTGACCTAGAGGAAGAATTTTCTGTTTTCTTTTACATAAAGAAAGACATTTTTACTGTAAACTGACACAGAAAGGCACAAATTAGAGCAGAAAAATGAGGGAAATTAAGTGTTTGGTGCTCAAAGACCTTCCACTCCATGTTTAAAAGTCTCTGCTGGACTAAACAAGGCATCGGAAGTACAGTTCGACCAATAAACCAAAGGGACTGATAACTGATGCCTCAAACTGAAAATCGAAGCATCTAAAGTCAAAACTACAATATTTTTGTTAAACGTGAAACTCTAAAATCCACACTTGATTTAAATACATTCACTTATGGCTGCAACTGAACGTTAATTTCATCGCTTCATGGATTTGTCTACAAAAAGTCAGAAAACTTCAACCCACAACCCAAAGATTTTCAGTTTAATGTCAAAGATGAAGAAAAAAAAGTTGTTTTTACAAATAGTAATTTGTTCTTTTTCAATGCTAACTGTAAAATTACAACATTTTACTGTATTTAAACCAGAACTACACATTTGTTGTTTTTTTTAAAGAAAAATTACATATTTTAAAGAGAAATGGGGAATTATTTTTTCAACTTATTTATATGACATTTGTTCTTGAAAATGATCTATTTTTTATAGAGAAATAGTAAATTATTTTTGTAATAACTTTTTGATGACAGATAGTAAAATTACAGAAAAAAAGATTAATTAAAAAAGAAATATCTGAAAATTATAATGTCCACATTAAAAATCTGTGATTTGACAAATACAGTGCTGACTGTAAAATTACGACATTTTACTGTATTTCAACCAGCAAAAAAACTCATATTATTCCACACATTTGTTGTTGTTTTAAAGAAAAATTATGTATTTTAAAGAGAAATGGGAAATTAATTTTGAACAGTAACTTTTGTATGACAGATATCTAATAAAATTGCAGAAAAAAGGTTAAATGTTAACTGTAAAGATTTTTTTTAATTCAAAAAGTACAAAAAATAGACCAACAACATAATGCCCAAGTCAATAATCTGTTTTGCCAAATAATAATTTATTCTTTTATAACACTGACTATAAAATTATGATGTTTTACTATACATCAATCAGCAAAAAACATTTTTTATAGAAATTTCTTCTTGTTAATATGTGTTTTATAGAGAAATAGTGAATTATTTTTGAATAACTTTTTGACGACAGATATTTCGTAAAATCACAAAAAAAGTATTCATTTATATGTTACAACTACAGAAAATTACACAAAACCCATTAAAAATCTGTTTTCATGACTAGAAATTTGTTCTTTTTAAATGCTGACTGTAAAATTATGACATTTTACTGTATTTAAATCAGCACAAAAATATTTTTTACACACATTTGTTGTTTTAAAGAAAAATTACGTATTTTAAAAACAGTAAATAATTTTTTAAAAATAATTTTTGATGACAGATTTATCGTAAAATTACAGAAAAAAAGTATTAATTTACACGTTACAACTACAAAAAATAACCCAAAACCCATTAAAAATCTGTTTTCATAAATACTAATTTGTTCTTTTATAATGCCGACTGTAAAATTACAATGATTTACTGTATTTAAATCAGCAAAAAATATTGTTTAATAGACCATTGTTGTTTTTTAAGGGTTAGAAAAAAATATGTATTTTATAGAGAAATAGTAAATTATTTTTGAACAACCACTTTTTGATGAAACATATTTAGTAAAATTACAGAAAAATATGTATTAATTTACATGATACAACTACAAAAATAACCCAAAACTCTAAATAAGGTCCACATCAAAAATCTATTTTCATAAAGAGTAATTTGTTCTTTTATAACACTGACAGTAAAAATACATTTTACTGTCTTTAAATCAACAAAAAATATTGTTTTATAGACAATTATTGTTGTTTTAAAAGAAAAAAAATACATATTTTAAAAAGAAATGATAAATTATATTTGAACAATAACTTTTTGATGACAGATATCTAGATAATTACAGAGAAAAGTTTTAATTTACATGTCAACTGTAAAAAAAAGTACAAAAATAGCTCAAAACCATAATGTCCACATTAAAAATATGTTTTCATAAAGAGTAATTTGTTCTTTTATAACACTGGCTGGAAAATTACACCATTTTACTGTATTTCAATCAACAAAAAACATTGTTTTATAGACATTTCTTGTTCTTTTAAAAGAAAAAAAAATTATGTATTTTATAGAGAAATAGCTAATTATTTTTTGAATAGTAACTTTTTGATAGCAGATATGTAGTAAAATTACAGAAAAAAGTCTGAATTTATATGCAACAACTCCAAAAAAATAACCCAAAGTACATTAAAAATCTGTTTTCATAAATAGCAATTTGTTCTTTTATAATGCCGACTGTAAAATTACGAAGATTTACTGTATTTAAATCAGCAAAAAAAAAAAAAAAATTTACAGGCATTTGATGTTGAAAAATATGTATTTTATAGAGAAATAGTAAATCATTTTTGAATAATAAGGTTTGATGACAGGTACGTAGTGAAATTACAGGGAAAAAAGCCTTGAATCACACGTCACAACTCCAAAAAATAACCCAAAATCCACATTAAAAATCTGTTTTCGTAAATACTAATTTGTCTTTTATGTTTTAATGTATTTAAATCAGTAAAAATCAGCAAAACTATTTTACTAACAGACATTTATTGTTGTTTTAAAGAAAAAATATGTATTTTTATAGAGAAATAGTGAATTATATTTGAACAGTAACTTTTTGATGACAGACATCAAGTAAAATTACAGAAAAAAAAGTATTCATTTACACATCACAACTCCAAAAATGACCCAAAACTGTAAATAATGTCCACTTGTCATCCACAACAGACACATAACCAGAGTTTCTAACCTGAAACCTGATGCCAACTCTTTCTCTTTTCATTTATTTACGTCAAATCAAACACTGTTGCCTCCAGTTTTCCATCAATCTGCTAAAGCTGATAATAACTGGGGGCAGAAATAATAAAAAGGGGGCTTAGTTGTTCATCAGAGTCTCCTGTCAGGTTCACGGCTGCTGTTTTCTCCTCTCCTCCAGCAGCAGTTGGACATTATGGAGCGGTAACCAGGCAGCATCTAATTGCAATAATTGGAAGAACGTACCGAGTGGCCTGTTTGAACACCTGTTAGCGCTGAATTTTCTCTCGTGGGCCACAGATTGTATGTGCCGTGTCACACCATTTGGTGCCGGCACGCGTGTTGTGTACATGTGGGTGTTCTGTACGTGGATGGCGGGTTGGTGGGTATGTAAATAGGAGGTCCTGGCGGAGCTCCAGTTTCCATTTTGACACCTCAGACCCTGCCAGAAGGAGGCTGCCTGTCACTGACACATCCCGAGGCGAATCACCCGCAATAATTTCACAAATAAAATGAATAATGTGCATGATACATCTTGGCCTTCACGCCTCTCATGCTGTCGTCTGCTTTAGTTTGCCCCCCCTTCTCTCTTTCTTATGCACAAATTGCACAGAAACATGTGGCCAGATGTGTGGAAATGTCACTTAACCGCAATCCAGCACAAAGAAACTATTCAAAGTGAGATTCTGCTCACTGTGTTCTCATCTGTCCTCCTTTTCTGCCTTTTTTCAGTCTCTCAGGTGTCCAGACCTGCAGGAGACCAGCTGGATATTGACTCAGGCAGCATCGAGCTGTTGTCATCTGACCCCAAACAGGCACAAGGAGGCTGGATGCTGATAATCCACCGGGAGGTAACGACGCAGGGGACCAGATACAGAACTTTTTTCTCTTTTTTTCATTCTAATTACCGCTGCCATTATTGTTAATTGGGGCACCGTGGTTGTGGAGATCAATAGAAGCTGCACTTTTTCTGCTGCTCGTGTTGGGGTTTTGACGCGCATTTTGTGGCACTTTTCCGGGTGGATGAAGGGTTCACCTACCTGTTGATCTGTGGAGGGGTCAGTGCGCGCTGTCTTCGTCTCAGTCTAAACAAGGAAAGAAAAACAGGGAAAAAAGGTGTCATTTTGTGTGGATTTTAAAACCGCCTGAGCCAAATTAATCTCGGATCGCCAAATGCGCAAACGGTGCGCCTCGTCGCGTCTTTTTCTAGAATCGTTGCCCCCCCCCGAAAAAAAGAAAAAAGGTGCGAGATGTTCGGGGAAGAGAGGGGGTCTCTCTGCTCACCTGGCCGCTGCTGCTTCCTCTTCTCCCGGACGGATTCCCGCACGGACTCGGAGAGCCGCGGCGCGTCTCCGTGGAGAGGAGCGACGATCCTCCGGTGCGCCGCCGCCGCCGCTGCCTGCACCTTTAAAAAGCCTCCAGTGGTCCAATAGGAGGTCCGTCAGCTCTGATGGGTCCTGACGTCACCCCCCACCTCCCCCCTCATCCCCCCCCCCTCCCTCCTCCCCTCTCTTTTTTTTCTTCTCACCCCCTCCCCACTTGATTTGAACTATAAGGAGAAATTATATCTGCATTATTCCCTCGAACATAGAAGAAAGAAAAACTGTGCAGGAGCTCAGCGTGAATCTGTTCCGTTTCCTGCCCTCACTGTTATTTCCATTTTCGTTTCAGAAACTTCCAATAGCATGCTGCTGTGCGCTTTCTTTCTTTCTTTTTAGTTATTTATTTAATTTCATGCACAAAGGTTGAAAGCCAATAAACGATGTTGTGTTTTTTTTTCTTTTCTGCAGAATGAACCAAAAGTTAGTGGAGCATCTTCATGAGGTGAAGCAAATATCCTCCATCATCAGCATCAAAAACACAGGAGATTAAACAGGTCAGTTATTTAAACGTGCCTTTACTCAGGTACTATAATCTGGTACCATTTGGGGGTGGAGGTGGAGGCGCTTACTTCCGTTTCTGTATGGAGTAATCGTTTGTTGAGTAAGTTTGAAGAAAAAAATCTACACTTTGCATGCAAAACATATAATAATGTCACAAAAATAACTAACTTTACTCAGGTACTGTAATCTAGTACCATTCAGAGGTACTTTTACTTCACTTACTTCCATTTTACGCCTGTTATGCATGAATTAATTGCCCTTTTGAGCAAATTTTAAAGAAAAAATGGTCAAAATTCACCGATTTATCGAAAAATTTGTCAGTAGAGTAACTGATAATGGAAATAATTTCACATTTCAGAGGTAGACATTGTGCAAAATTATATATTTTATACGTGCAAAAAGCCAACTATGTCTAGATTGTCATGCAAAACAAATAATAATCTCACAAAAATAACTGTAACTGTAATCTACTGCCATTTGGAGGCACTTTTACTTCACTTACTTCCAATTTATGCCAGTTCTGCATCAATTAATTGTATTTTTTGTGTAAGTTTTAAAGAAAAACTGATCAGAATTCTCCAATTAATCAATAAATTGGTCATTTCAAATTGCCAAAATTCTCTGATTCCAGCTTCCTAAATGTGAATATTTTTTAATTTCTGACATTTTGTAGCTCAAAGGTCAATCAATTAGTCAATAAAATAGCAGATTAACCAATGATGGAAATAATTCCACATTTCACATTAATTTCACATTTCAGAGGTAGACATTATGCAGTATTGTATATTGTACATATACACACAGATAGTTACATCTAGATTTTACATGCAAAAGGTGTAATAATCTCTCAAAAAGGTACCATTTGGAGGCACTTTTACTTTTCTTACTTCCATTTTATGCTAAAGTTGCATCGGTTTATTCGTTCTCTACTTTTTTGTTAAGTGATAATGAGTTTGAGTATGTTTTTTTGTAAGAAAAATAGTCAAAATACTCAGATTGAAGCTTCTTAAATTTGAATATTGTATGATTTCTTGGACACTAAACTGAATATTTTTGTTTGTGCGCAAAGGTTTTGACATCTTGCGCCACATTTTTCATCATTTTCTGACATTTTTTAGACCCAACATCTATTTTTTTAACAAAAAATATAGTCGACAGATTAATCAACAATGAAAATAATGAGTAGTTGCAGCACTGGGCCCTATTTTATGTGACTTTAATCATCTGTTTTGTTGCTTTTTATACATGTTTTTGTGCACAAAGCTAGTTAGATTTGGATTTTACATGCAAAACATAATAATTTTAGAAAAAAACGATAAAATCTCACAGTATTATCATTGAGTTGTTCGTAAAAATGCTGCTCATGTTGCATTAATGCATCAGAATTAAAATTCCAGTAACATAATGAGCACCTTTAACCACATTTTGATGCTTCAGTGTTTGAACTTTTACATGAAACTGGATGTTTTGTGTTGTTTCACTGCTGCTTTTGTCCATCAACTGGAAAAAGAACAGCGTAGTTTAAACCTTTTCAATCATATTTTTCCATACTCTTGTCCTCTTTCAGACTAAATATCGTATAAATAAGGATAATTGCGCCAAACAAAAGCAACGACACCAACTATTTTTGAGCTACACCCATTCATACTTGTATCAAAAACACACTTAGAGAAGAAAATTGCTCTCTGAATAATAGAAACTGCGCTTAAACCTCAGGTATTTTTGCATTTACGCAAACATCTCGTCAAACCCTCAACTCACAGAGGGCTTTGCAGGTATAACTTAAAAATGAAAGCCATGAAATACCAAACAATTCCACGTTCAGATGTCATCCTTTAACTTAAAACAACAACAAAAAAATTGCACTTTAATCAACGAGCAAAGTAAGCAAGGACGCAAACAATGATTTGTGCTTCACCGGGTGTCACAGTGTGAGTGTCGCAGCCTGGAGGGCCAATTATGAATTCATGAATGCAGTCATCAGCATGTGTGAGAGATAACCATGAATATCTAAATTAGCATCTTTCACAGCATTTAGAGTTATTGATTATTATTATTGAATGTTGGAAATGTTTAATTAGATCTGTCCCTTAAATTGCTTTTTTAGTTGTCGTCAGGGTTTGTTTTTACACGTTTTTTTTCCTTATTTGCTGGAAAAAAAAGCAAAAAGCTGCATGCAGATTTAAAACGGACGTCACCCCGATTGATGCCGCTCTCTGGGTGCATCTGAAGCCAGTAAAAGAAACTGAAAAATGATGTTAAATTTCACATGAACTCTGCTCGTTTAGTGGATGACTGCTACACATAATCTGTCAGAGCGAGTCTCTCCGGCAGAGTGATGCACAAACGCCAGAAAAGAGGCACAAATGAGTAGTTTGTAAGGCCATTGTGTGCCGCGTGCATCATTGTACTTTCTAATTTCCCGGACTCAGAAACCATTGTGGGAAATGCTATTGTGTTGTGGAGTGCTTGTTTTTTTTTTTTTGTTGTTTTCTGTCTCTTTTTTTTTCTTTTTTGTGTGTGCGGCTTTTGAAATGGGTCTACTTACGGACTCACACTCATGCAGACATTTGTGTGGGGGTTTTCTGGGGAACTTGAATGCAACCTGTGTTTCCCTTTCACACATATCTAGGCCAAGTCTGAGGCCTTTTCATGTGAGACTGTAGTAGTCGGACAAAAGGACGGAGAACAGTGGGGATGACGAGAACCACTCTGCAGCTCATACGAACACGGAATACTGTACTCTGCCAGATAAGGCGGCTCTCTGGACATATCATGAGGCGAACATAATGTCTAAGGATGACATAAGAAACACACTTTGACACTGAAAGTCTAAACGGTGGAGATGAATGTGCAGAATAATTTAATTCAAGTGGATTTAACTGGTGACCTTTGGTGCACAAACTCAGAAATACAACAATTCTTTGTCACAGACTGTGTAAAATTCTGGATACATCTCAAGATGAAGACACTTTGGGATTGAAAACAAGACTCAAGACTTTTATTAGCAATATAGCACTTGCAAAAAAGCTAAAAAGAAATGTATTAACATGGTAGGTAGGTACTTTATTGATCCCAAGGGAAATTCAAGAAATCAGCAGTACATTATGCAAACAGAATATACAGAAATAAGTGCAGAAGACACAGAGGATAGGCATAATTATGTACAGAATGTATGAAAGTAGGCAGAAAAATCTAAATCAAATAAAGACTGTGCCATTAGTAACGTGCAAATAGCAAGAGATGTCAATTTAAATACCCAAACAACAACATATATACAAAATTGCAAAATGAAGAACTACCAAAAGCCAAAATAAGAGCTAAGTAAGATAATAATAATTCCAAAAGAAATTCTTTATTGCAATACATACATGCAATATAATTCACAGAAAATATGCACAGTTAGCACAAAATGCTGGCAGAAATGTGCAACATGCATATATAAATATGTTAACATACAAAAAATGTCCAATTTTTTTGTCACATTACAGCTGTATTCAGGTTGTGGCAAATTGTGAAAAATTCATAATACTTCTCAAGATGAAGACTCAAATGTTTTCTCATTATACGTAGAAACTAACTGGGCTTAAAAATACTAGAAGAAAAAGCATCAACATATACACAAAATGGAAAAAAACAATAATATAAAAGTTTAACAATCCCAAGGGAGATTATTTGATTCAATAAATACAATACAGTTCACAAAAAAATATACAAAAGGACACAAGTGCAGCCAGAAATGTGCAAATCAACAGCCAAAACACTGCAATAAATACATAAATGTGTAAATAATGGGTAAGAAATGCAGCACCTTCAGTCGTCTTCATGACTTGTCTGAAATGTTGTTCATGTGGCTGCTTATGTGAGGCAATTTTGAACTGTAAATGGGTTAAACAAGACACAAGACTTTTATTTGCAACATCAACACATATGCAAAACATAATGAAGAACTACCAAAGACCAAAATAAGGGCTAAGTAAGACAATAATCAATAATCCCAAAGGAAATTCTTTATTACAATACATACATGCAATATTGACTCTGCCTCTCTTCAAATCCAAACTCAAAACTCATCTGTTCAGAACTATTTGTTCTCTCTAGCTGCCTCTTTGTTTATGTATGCTTTTTATCTTTATGTATGGTTTTTATCTGTTTTATTGTTTGTTTTTTACTGTAAAGTGACCTTAGGTGTCAAGAAAGGCGCTTACAAATAAAATGTATCATTATTATTATTATTTCTAATTTACAATAAATGTGCATATTTAGCACAAAATGCCGCCAGAAATGTGGAAACAAATAGCCAGAACTGTGTGGCACATGTATGAACATTTTAACATATAAAAAAATGTGAATTTATTATATTTTCTCCCATTAGAGCTGTATTTAGGTTGTGGCATATTGTGTAAAATTCCGAATAATTCTCAAGATGAAAACATTTTGGGACTGGAAACTGGAGAAACTAAGATAAAATTAGATAAAACTTCAATAACCCCAAAGGGAATTCATTGTTACTTTACCTGCATACAATACAGCTAACAAAAAATGTGCAAATAAACACAAACTGCAACCATAAATGTGCAAATTAATAGCTAAAACGGTACAACAAATATTTAAATATATAAACATGGAGCTGTTGTGCATGTATGTGTGGTTTCCCATTGAATATTGAAGATTTTCATAGAAGTAATAGCACATTGTGTAAAATTAATAATGCGTCTCAAGATAAAGACATTTTGTGATTGGAAACAAGAATCAAGGCTTTATTTTGTATTCCATGTGCACTTAAACGTTTTTACTTCATAAAGTCCAACTGAGCTTAAAAAAACCACAAAAAGAAACATATAAACATACCAACATATCTACAAAACGGCAAAAACTGTGGCAAAGATTCAAGAAAACAAGATAAAACTTCCAAAGAAATGTATTACTACAATACATACGTACAATACAGCTAACAAAAAAATGGCAATTTACTATTTTTTGTCACATAAAATTAACAAAAAAAGTGTGAAAAGACATAAACTGCAACCACAAATGTGCAAATAAGTAACTAAAACGCTGCAACAAATACATAAATGTAAATAATGGGTAAGATATGAAACACCTTCAGTAGTCTTTATGACTAGTCTGAATAGTTGTGTATGTAGCTGCTTATGTGGGGCTTCTTACTGGATAATGAAGAGTTTGTTAGAAGTAATGGTGGCAACTATGGTGGATAAGGTTGTTGGAAAATGTTGAGAAATAGAATGAGATCATCTACATAGAGTTTGAGAAAAAGAAGAGTTTGGTTCATTAAAGCTTTGTGATTGAAATTTCCCTCAGTCTTGGCCTCAGAGTCTAAGTAGTTCCTTTTAACGGCAATAAAATCCACCAGCCAGAACCTCTAAAGTTCTCTAATTAACATGTTCCTTTATGGTGTGAAATAGAAGAAGATCATCAGAATAGAGTCTGAGAAAAGGAGAATTTGGTTCATTAAAGTTTGTGATTGAAATTTCACTCAGTTTTGGCCTCAGAGTCTTAGTAGTTCTTTTTAACTGCGACAAAATCCACTAGCCAGAACCTTTAAATCACTCCAATTAACATGTTGTATTTTTGTTTTTTAGTCATCGTTTCATAGTTAGATGCACTGACAATAAACACCAAGAAATAGTCATATAGATGGACATAAAACCAACACATGCTGTCTTCGTACTTTGTATAAGTTAAACAAGATCTTGTGTGACGAAGAACAACCGGAGCAGGCAGGTTGAATTTGGCTCTCGGAGAAATAACCCATCAGTAACCACACTCTTCAATTTGTGGAAAAAGATCCCCAACGTTGAGTCTTTAGAAGGGAGCGATGATGAGGAAAGAGTTGGGAACTATTTTGGATATTTTAGAGTCCTGACATTGCCCCTTTCTGGATTTTGAAGAACACATAAACCCAACACCTTCTGATGGTTTTACTTTGTATTAATGTGTATGTTATGTTTGTTTACCTGGTAGTCTCGTCCTACGTATCACTTACTGTTGTTACTCTTAGTGTTGTTACTGCATGTATATTGTTACACACTGACTTACAATCTGACAATTAATAGGCTGCTGTTCTTTGCAAAATGCCTTAGTTTGCCATGTTAGATTGCAATATTTTTATATATGCACAGTCTGAAGCATCAGGTTTTGTTTGCTAATTGCACTAACGAAGAAAAGAGGTAGAAATAAAGATTCTAAGCTTTTAACCTTCTGAAGTATATTCTTTGTGGCCATGTATACCTGTAAAGCATGTAATAACCTGGTGATAATTCATGTTGATTATTACTTTTGTTGTTCCAGAACCACACACCTACTCAAGTTCTTCCATTCACCATGACATCATGTTTCCAGTCTTTATGCTAAGCTAGGCTAGCTGGCATTAGCTTAGTAGTTAGGATATAGATATGAGAAGGTTAATCTGGATGCTGGGCTTTGTTTCATTAAAAAACGCTCCCATGATGCAAGAGTTTTGCTCTTGTAACAACAATATCCCGACAACATGTCACCACTTGGGGCAGCAACGTGTTAAAGTTGGTAATGGTAAAATTGGAGGTTCAATCACTGGTTCCTTCATGAGCCGAAGTGTTCTTGGGTTTTCCTAAAGTCATCTTGTGCTTAAGGAGACGCTGACGACGTTTTTCACTATTTCCTGACATTTTATAGAATCAACAACTAACCTATTAATTGAAAATACAGTGAACAGATTAATTAATGAAAATAATCAGTAGTTGCAGCAATGAGCTCTGTTTTATGCTACTTTAGCATTTTCTTTATTCTGTGGCATTTTATACATTTTTTTTGTTCACAAAGCTTTCTGAATAGATCAGAAATTTTTAATTTGAAGAACGAAAATTCTGAAAAGAGACACTGGATGCAGGATTTTTTTTCTGGCATGCAGCTACAAACTATGCCGGTCCTTTTTAGCATTTAGTAACTGAGTTTGACTGTGCAGATTTAAATTACAGACATTGACAATGTAATTTCGACTGGTCATAATTATACTGTGACTAGTCCAAATTGTTTTATTAACAATATCTATAACATTATTCAACAGTTGGAAATAACAGAACAGACAGAATAACAGCTGCAGATATCTCAAACGTAACTACGACTAGTCTGAATTATTGTGCATGATGCTGTTTCCCCACTGGATGTTGATCCAACAAAGCATTTGAACAGTATTAGTAGAAGTAACTGCGACTGCTTCATTTATCAGAGCTTTGTGGTCAAAATTTACTGAAACTTTGGCTTCTGGCAGCTCTGACTTGAAATTTCTTGTCAGTAGGAGTTCTATATCTATCTATCTTTAAAACTTTAATTCAAGATTTTTGTAATTAGATTTTGACCAGTTCAAAAATATCTACAACATCATTCTGACCAGGTCAAACTGATATCTAAAAAGGACAGTAAAGATGTCCTGAATTGAGTGGAATTAAGGATATCTTGAACCAGAACTATGACTAGTCAGAACCAAACTCCAGATATCTGGAAATACAACCAGACATAATTATTTGTTCAGCTTGAATAGATATGTTTATTGGCACAACATATTGGTGATTTAGCACCAAAACCTTCATCATCAGCACCAAAACATCGCGCTAATAAATGTCTGTGCAAGTTAGACAGTGTGCAGGAGTCTGTTTGAATCATCTGAATTTGAAATTTGTGAAATAGGAATGAATAGACACCTGAATAGCAGGAGATATCTGACTTAAGATGTCCAAAAAAGGCAGGACAGATGTCCTTAGCAGAGCAGAATTAAAGATATCATCCATTAGAATTCTGAATTTAGAACTGGAATTACAGAAAGACATAATTTCAAATCCATAATGTGAATTGCGGATATCTGGAGGTGAATTGAAAATTTGTGAAATGAGGAAACCATGTACACATAAATAGAAAAAGTGACGTCGTTTGTCCAACGAAAAATGTCATTATGCATTCATGAAATGTTCTTTCTGATATGGAAGAATTAAATTCTGGATATCTGCAATACCGTCTATTAAATGTTGAGACATTCTACTTTCTCAAACTGAAAAACAACAACGGTGCTCTAAAAAACACAATTTTGGCATTTAGTTGAATGCTCAGCAAGAAAACATCAGCTTATTTATAAAATTATTTCTTCAATATAGTGAAAAAATAACCATAAGAGTCAGACTTCGCCAACTGGTGAGTGTTTTTGTAAGAATCATTTAAGTTTAAATCAAAATTAAAACCAAATTATCTACCATGTAGTATTCTGATCGCCCTCAATCTAGTTTTATTAATACAGATTCTCTGTCACTCATCGTGGTTCGGACGTATCATAAACAGACGAACAAATGCCAGCTCTGCGAGTAAACACTCATTTAGTCGAGTTATTGTCACACAAAGACACAAACAATGACACGCGATTATTTCGGCAAATACCTGCAACACACACGCAGAGAAGGAGTCTAAAAATGATGTGACATTTGTTAGATGAAATAATAGATTAATGGTCTCCCGTGGGGAAATTTGGATAATGTTTCAGTTTAGTGTGACTTTTTTTTTCAGATGTTTTGCACGACCTGCTGTTATATTCAGTTTTGACAAACAATGCGGAGCTCGGGAGGTAAAATGAGAAAGTGTCATCCGGTGATTTCAGAAGTAGAAACAGGAAACAGAACTGGCAGTAATAGCTGATGGTTCTTCTGATGAACTGCTCCCTAATAAAGTCCACATTTACTTTGTGCTAATGTTTTTGTGTGGAGAAAAACAAATAGTTTTCAGGATGTTAGGCTGTGTGTGGAGTCAACTGGTAGTTTTATCAGAAATTTGAATATATGGTCACAGTAGACGCTATCTTGTATCTTGCTTGGTTTGTTTAATCTAAAGGTTTCGGGAGATAATTGGCAAATATTGCACAAAATTACAAGGTTTTATCAATGCAATGCAGCTTAAAATAAAAAAAATGCAGCATTATCTAGTATAAGTGATAGATTCAGGGTAAAATATTTGCTTTTTTGCAGATGATGTCATTTTAGCTTCATTAAGCAATGACCTCTACCTTGGACTGAGGCAACCCAGTCTCCACAAAATTACATTTCTTTACAACTAAACTGCATTGTTAATTACATTTTGAAAGAATCTTTTTTTTTCTCCATTTTTTGATTTATTTTGTCGGTTTACTGTTGCTAAGGCGGAACCTATCACCCTCGGTAAGCCAGAAAATGGACAAGAAGCTTCAAACATGTAATGAAAGTCAGAATTTAACCCAAACTACGATATTTTTCTAACCTCACCAAAGTAATTTTGGTGCCTTACCTGAACCAAGCCTCTAACATGTACCACTATGTAGTTTTTGTGCCTAAACCTTAACCAGAAAGCAAGTGAATACAATGACAGGAAATTAAAGACTTTATTTCAAAACAAAACTACATTCCCTTCAAAAAACATATGAGAATGCAGCTTATATGTGTAGGAACTTAATTTTGCAGAGTTAAGGTTGACGAGTCAGAGGCCATGGTTTTGCCAATAAATGTGGAGTTATGTTGGTCCACAGCACAAAGCCTATATTTTGTCACAAAAAAAGCTGTAAAGTATTATGTTTTATGATGCTGCTTTTGCATTTTTACTTAGAGCTTTGTGTTTGACATACAGAGGATCCTTGACTTACGTCGGAATTCCGTTCCTACGGCGTAACGTAAGTTGATTTTTGCTGTAAGTCGGAACTCACACTCTCCTACGCATCCCCTGTGTATAACATAGTCCAATGTGGCATACATCCGGCGAATGAAAACAAAGCCGTCTTCCTTTTATACCGTCGAGTGATGACGTATTCTTCCGCTCCGCTCGCCAACTACTTGCGTGTAAGCAGTTCCGATATAAGGACGAAACGCCGGACGTCGAGCACATTGTAAACCGAGGACCCTCTGTATTCCTGGGTGTATTTAGACCTTAATTTTTTCTAAACCAAACCAAGTAGCTTCGGTGCCTGAAATTAACCAAGTAGTTTTGTTGCGTAAACAAATGCGAACAGCAACTGAAAACAAACGTAAACAGAAATTGAATTGTGTTCACCAGAACTATAGCTTCACCGCCTAAACTTCCAAGTGTCTTTTTAGCTTAAACAAAAGCAGACAGTGACAAAAGACCAAGGTCCTGTGATGACAGGGAGAGTATCAGTCTCAGAAATAAGGTTTGTTTACTTTTGTTTTTCACTCTCTTCATGGTTAAAATCTGGCACAAAAACGATGTCGTCAGGTGTAGGAAAATATCACAGTTTGTTAAACATATGTTAGGCGCTAAATGTTTGGTTCAGTCGAGGCAAAATTACCAAAACTAGAAAAGTACTCCACCAAGGCTGCTCAGTTGCATCATTTCCAACGCCTGAAATGTTGAAAAAATTTGTGGCAGAAATCACGGCAACATAGAATTCTGCCTCAGACTGAGTCGGGACATTTCTCAACATACTCTGCAGAAAGCAAACCAAGGAGCAGCTTTGGCGGTTTTAAATGGCTTTTTTTTGTTTGATTTATTTTTCTGGATGTGCAAGCTTTGGTTTTCCAGGATTACTGGGAAGTTGCGTGCTAAATTTGTCGAGATGTACCCACAACCAAAATGACCTTGAGCACAGACGTGTGTTATGCATGTGTATGTTATGTGTGGATACTGAATCACGTCATTTAAATATGTAGTGGGCAGCGACAATTGATGGGACTCGGAAACACCCCCACAATTTAATCAATTGTTCCGTGTACCATTTCTGATGGATAAGTCCCAATAAGTCTGCAGCAGTGGATCTGTAGTAGGATCACAATCATGTGATCATCAGCAGGCAGCTGACATAATGTTCACTTGTCATGGTTACAGTGACACCGTGCTGTTATCTGGCAATGATACAGAAATCTTTAGCAAATCCGTGGATCCAGACTACAAGCCTCATCACTGCCAAAATCTAATCACTTGGTCCTTGTGTCATTTCTGACCTTCCCAGAAAATTTCATCCAAATGCGTCAGTCTGTTTTTGAGTAATGTTGCTCACAGACAGACAGACAGACAGACAGACAGACCGACCGACAAACCAACACCGATCGTGACATAACTCCGCCATTTCTTTGCAGAGTAATAAAAGGCAACAATATGTTCATTGGAAACATATTTGTGATACATTGCAAACAATCTGGCAGAAGATACGCAGTTTAGTTGTAAAGGAGTGCAACTTTGTGGAGACTGGGTTGATATGTGCACATGAACAGCTGCAAACACCAAAGACACGTAGTTGTTTTCTAATTCCAGCACAATAAGTCCAATCTACATATTCCACATACTTTTACCATTGTAGCACAGTCATGTGGGCACCAATTTTGAATGCCTCCATTTACCCCCTGGCAGAGCTGGAGGGTAGCACAAAAGATGGAGGTCTGGAGACTGCAGTTCCTCCAACTTGATCCCTTGAAAAGTGGTAGATGGACGTTGTACATGTGGTTGTATTCTTGAAATGTTTAATTCAACCAAGCTAATGCATTTTGGAACTGGAACCCAGCAGCTCAACATCTGTTTCACATTGTGACTGAAAGTATTTCTTTTTGAGTTCACTGTTTTAGTTCTAATGCATGTAAATATCGTTGAGTTTGTGCTTTGTACTGCCCCTCATGTATCCTGCTGTTGTGTTTTTTGTATTTCAAAGGGTATCCATTGTAAACTAGCTTTGACTGTAAATGCTGTTGTATGTGGAAGGGATTCATGCCACATAAATAGATCAAAAATGACAACAAATAATAACGTGTTAAACATACAAACAGGTATCGATGGTAAAAACTGTGTGTTGACATCAGCACTAGCTCTATATTCATTCAGTTTAGGTACACTGTTTGACTGAAGCAGGTCCAAACAAAATTTCAGAGAAACCTTCCAAATCTATAACTCTGTCCCGTCAGCATGGCAACCTCTCCAAATATCTCACACAAACACATCTGCACACACCATCAGGTACGCATTGTACACCTACGCACACACACACACACACACACACACACACACACACACACACACACACACACACACACACACACACACACACACACACACACACACACACACACACACACACTCGGTGTCGGAAAATCATCTGGGAAATGTAAACTGAAAAACTAAACTCTATTACAATTTCAAATGAGATCTTAATTAACCCTTTGCAGCTTCAAGCTTCAGTTTGTGATTCAGGTAAGTCCAAATTAAATGCAATGTATAAAGCAGCTGTTTGCCAAGTAAATTTCAGCTAAAAAAAAAGTCCTGATGTTACAGCGCTGCAGTAAAGGTTTGGTTGTATTCAAGCACAAAACATCTTTCCTGTATTTTAAAGTCCAGTGCTTTGACAACCCGTCCATCCACCCCAGCCTCCTCCCTGTTCAGACTTACTACCTTTACAACATCAGCTCATTTCTTCATTCTTTTGATGATCCAAGCACCAAAGCAGGTTCAAATTGTTGACGTTTTAGTGAACTGTTGAATGAATTTTCATAAAATTTGCTGGACTGTTCCAACACATTTAGTGTATATTGTCTTCATGGTTAACTGTAATCAAACGGTAGATTTTCTCCTCTGATGAAGACTTTATTTTAATGACATTTACCTTGTTAGCCACTTTGACGATCACCTATACATAGGCAAAGTGCAAATTCTGCTGTTTTTTGTTTTTTTTTTTTTTTAATTCTGACGGTCAATTTGAATCTAATTTGACAAACTATGTATTGTTTGAAAGGCCAAAGCCTCACAATTCAACAACACAGCATCAGTACTTCCTTAATATGCTGATTGAACAAAGCAAAATGTTAATTTACCTTTTCTATCATATACAGAGGCTCAGACTTGTTGAGTCACTATGTGCTAGAAACTGCTCCAACAAACTAAATTTCCAAGCCTTTAGCCTGTTTCTTAGTAAAAAAATAAATAAATAAAATCATCAGGTCAATCTTTCTTTCCAGTACTTTGTTTTATGACCAAATACCTGCACAACTATTAACGTCAAATGTACTTTGTTTCTGTGCTAATTCGCAAAAGTTAGCATGCTAGCATGCTAAACAAAGAGGGTAAACACGTTAATATTGTAACTGCTATACATTAGCATTTCAGCATTGTTGTTGTGTTAATGTTAGCGTGCTAAAATGTTAAACTAAGTTGGTAAACATGTTAGCATCCTACCTGCTAAACATCAGTATATTAGCATTATTGTGTGAATGTTAGCATACTAACATGTTAAACTAAGATGCTAACATGTTAGCATTGTACATACAAAATGTCAGTATATTCGCATTATTATTGTATGAATGTTAGTGTTCTAATATGTTAAGCTAAGGGGGTAAACATCTTAGCATTGTACCTGCAAGTAATTAGTATATTAGTATTATTATTGTATGACTGTTAGCATGCTAATATGTTAAACTAAGAGGGTAAACATCTTAGCATTGTACCTCCAAGTAATTAGTATATTAGTATTATTATTGTATGAATGTTAGCGTGCTAATATGTTAAACTAAGAGGGTAAACATGTTAGCATTGTATCTGCAAGTAATCAGTATATTAGCATTGTTATTGTATGTTATTGAATGTTGGTGTGCTAATATGTTAAACTAAACATGTTAGCATTGTACCTGCTAAACATTAGCATCTCAGCATTGTTGTTGTAAGAATGTTAGTGTGCTAATGTGTTAAACTAAGAGGATATACATGTTAGTATTGTACCTGTTAAACATTAGCATGTCAGCATTGGGGGACAGTGGGAAAGTTAGCATGCAGTACAGACGTTTATACTGTCCAACTGCCAACTAAACCACAGAGCTATATGTAGCTCTGATATGGCTCTGGCTTAAAAAAATGTCTTTTTTTTTTTTGTTTATTATCTTCTTTATTACATAATTACTATTATAAATACCCAAGAAATCCCTATTGTACTAAAATATTTTGCATAGCAATTTCTAGATGGCACGTTCCTCCAAGCAATTGCTCAATCACCATTTTTTAAACATAAAAACATGTAAAAACCATTTATTTATATCTACATTTCAACTATTAATTGGATAAATTTAGTCTTTTTAGTGTCTCATTTGCTCACTCAGGTCTGCCATTTGTCTTTGTGCTCTGCATTGCAATTTAAAAGAAAAATTTTATGTACATTTGGTGTGTTTAAATGATGTCACTTTTAAACGTATAGCTGTTCACTAAACTTTCACTTTAAAGCCACATTTCACTCGGTTTTACCCGAGACTACTATGTATAATTTAGCTGTCACTTAGACGTCTAACCTGTGGAGAACAGCTCAGTGGGGTTAATCCTTTGTTCAGAGGCAATTACGAACACTTAAACTTTGCTATTATTCTACAAATTACATAAAATCACGTGTGGTCAGACCTTCCCTGTACTTTCTTCTCCACTAACCCAGTGTATATTTCTGCCTTTTTCTCCCCTAACGTGAGCAATCTGAGAAAATAAGCACCTGTCCTCACACATTTTTATTTTTTGATTTTTAAATTGTATTCAATTTATCTGTTGATTTTATTCTCTTTTACCCTTCATTTATTTAATTGTTTCTATTTTCATCATCTAACTGTATTTTATAAATTTTACTTATTTTATTGGTTGATTTTATTCTCTTTAATACTTTATTTCGATTGTCCAGTTAATTTATTTGACTTTTATTGTCTTTTATCCTTTATTTAATTGCTTTCATTTCTATTATCCAAATATTTTATTAATTTTATTTGTTGGCTTTATTCTCTTTTACCCTTTACCCTTATTTCTATTTCTATAATCTAATTTATTTTGAATTTTTTTATTTATAGTTTTTACTTATTTTACTTGTTAATTTTGTTATTTTTGCTTTATTTACTTATTTCTATTTTTATCATCTAATTAATTTTTGTATTTTATTTAGTTAATTTGTTCATTTTACTGTTTTCTAACCTTTATTCATCTACTAATTTCTATTTTTACTGTATAATTTGCATTTTATTTATTTTATTTTATTCAGTTTTATCCTTTACTTGCTTCTATTTTTATCATCTAATTTATTTTTTATTTTATTTATTTAATTTGTGAATTTTATTCTCTTTTACTCTTTATTTACTTGTTCAAATTTCTATTGACTAATTGATTTTTAAATTTTACCTATTTAGTTTGTTCATTTTATTAATTTACCTTTACTTATTTCTATTTTTATTGTCTAATTGTTAACATTTTTATTTATTCAATTTGTTCATTTTATTAATTTATCTTTATTTATTTATATTTTTATTGTGTAATAGATTTTTTTTAATTTGATCATTTTATTCCCTTTTTTACAGCCCTTTATTTCACATTTATTTTATTTATTCACTACTACTATTATTATTGTTAACCTTGTGTTTATAGTTTTATCCTCCATTTTCTTTTCTTCCACTTTTTCTTTTCTCTTGCTTGGATATGGGATTTTAGATGATTTTATTATCTAATCTGGTAATTTGTTTTGCAAATCTTTTTTTCATGTTTAAGTCAATTTATTTATTTATGTTCAATCCACCTGCACCTTAAAGTATACCTCATGTAAATACTGTAATTTTTAGCTCCTTATGTAGATTATTTGTTGATCCAGCTGTTATATGCACCTTAAAACGCAGTTTTTTGGACTGAATCAAATTTAATTTTTGCACTTTTGCCTCTCTGGTCTTTCTGCTTCTGCTTTCTTTCTTGCTATTTTCAAAGCTCTTCGTAAACTCTGCTTTATAAAGGTGCTGTTTACTTTCTCTCATTTACCTAAACTTAACCCTCCGTCCATCCGGAGCCCACACACCTTGATTGAACACACGTCCAAATCCGTGCAGACAATCGTAGAAGTCCTGATGTTTTTTAATCAGCGGCGACGCCCCTCCCCGGCAGATAAGCGTCTGGTTTCGTGTCCGTGAAGAGAAGGCAGAGTCACCTCGGCAGATGGCCCTATCAGTGTTGGGTAAACCGGCGGCCAGAGCAGCCGTGTTTGGCTTAACGGCCTATAAGTAATTCATTGTGTTCACTGAGGAGCAGCATCTGTCGACCTCTGAACACACACACACACACACACACACACACACACACACACAGCTATGCATAGATGCATAGATAAACATACTTACATGAGCATTTGGTCACATGCACGAATGCAGGTAAACCACACAAACACACACATGGACACACACAACAAACACACACGAGGCTTTCAGGCTCATTTGTAGTGGCCGGTGCAGCTGGACTGGAGTAAACGGAGAGGCCTTTGTTCCATGTGACCTGCTCTGATCAGATAACCGCCGCTGATCTTAGTTAATACTCACTAAGAACTCATTTACCTGCTAACGTCTGAAAACAGAGCAGATCAGAACAGAGCAGCAGGAAAGAGAGACGACGACGACAACAGCAGCAGCTGAAAACTCCCCAACGCTGGGTTTTCTCTTTATTGAATAAACTCTTGTGCGATCACACCTCTTCTATAAACACTTTTACGCCTCAGCAGCTATTACAATAATGACATGCAAAGGCGATTCCACGTGCACCGGCTTGTATTGGGTCTCTTTATTCACCAGCATGGCTGACAAAACCTGGTCGGTCGTCTTGAGGAGCGCTCCGGCAACGTGGACATAATCTGGCAAATTGCTTTTAATTGGAGTTGGAGGACGAATGCTTGGACGTGTAGAAAGACAGGAATAAAAGCCAATAAAGACTGGTGACATGACGCAAAACAAAAACGAGCAAAAGGGGAACCACTTGATACTTGATTATGAGATAAATCTAATGATATTCGCTCTTATTGGCAGCAAATCGAGTTTACACTCGACTCCAAGTTACTTGCTAATGCAACAAATGTGCAACTAAAACAGCCCCAGTCAAATCCACTGATGTATTTTATTCCTCTGGCATGTTTAAATCATAATAAATGTGCGGCTAACGCAAAAATGCATCTATTTTAGACTATATATGGTAGGTTCTTATAGCCTACAGTATTCCATCAGGTTTAAAAAATATATTTAATGTATTTGATGTGATTTATTTAGCTTTTAACCGTTTTTAAGCTAATTTTTTAAAATCGTATGAAATAAAAATGTTTTTTCTAACTGTTTTTTATTTAACCATTTACAATTATTTTATAGATTTCCCTATGTTGTTAAATTACAGATAACTAATAAATTCACTGGGCAAACATGTTAGCTATAAAAAAAAAGAAAATGATCGGCGTACGTTTGTCTGTCAGCAACATCACTCAAAAACAGACAGATTTGGATAAAATTTTCAGGGAAGGTCAGAAATGACACAAGGACCAAGTAATTAGATTCAGGCAGTGATGCAGCTTATAGTCTGGATCCATGGATTTGTTAAAGATTTCTGTATCATTGCCAGATAGCGGCACGGTGTCACTGTAACTGTGACAACAAGTGAAAGCTACATCAGCTGCCTGCTGATGATCACATGATTGTGATCCTACTACAAATCCACTGTTGCAGACTTATTGGGACTTATCCGCTGGAAATGATACAAGCAACAACTGATTAAATTGTGGAGTGTTTCTGAGTCCCATCAATTCCAGCCCCCCCTACATATTTAGGGGACGTGATTCAGTATCTGTACATAACCTACACATGCATAACACACACCTGTGCTCAGCGCAATGTCATTTTGTTTGTGGGAACATCTGTATTAAATGGACACATTCTATAGTTCCGTGATTTCTACCACGACTTTTTTCAAGATTTCATCCGTCGGAAATGATGCAACAACTAGCCAGTCTTGGCAGAGTACTGCGCTATCTGAGTGCTTTTCTTGTTTTAACTATTTCCGTGTACACAAGAAAACAAAAATGACTACAGAGAATCTTACAAGCCGGCCGAGCCAGTTCACATCAATGGTACAGAAAATACCAGAGAAGACTGTTAGTTTAACATTTCTGCCAAAGTTAAGTTTTAAAGCTGCTAGTGCTGACCAAACGTAAACAAACCAGCATGAACTATACACCGATCACCACATTATGACCACTGACAGGTGAAGTGAATAACACGGATCATCCTGTTATAATGGACCGTTCTGGTACGAAAGCTTGAGTCCTGGCATTCATGTGGATATTTGACATGTACCACCCACCTAAATGTTGCAGGTCAAGCCCCCAAACCCCACTGCAACAGCAGTCCTTGATGCCAGTTGCCACCCTCAGCAGGACAAGGCATTCTGACACATGGCAAAAACAGCTCAGGAGTGACCCGGGGAATATGTTCACCCGGGTTCCACACTCCCCAGATCCAAATGTTATTGAGCATCTGTGGGATGTACCACAATAAGCCTGATCTCGGTAGGTCTAGGTCTAAGTAGGTTTTAGCACCATAAGGGGACCAACACAATATTAGACGGGTGGTCATAATGTTTTGCCTGATCGGTGTCTATCTGCCATTGCTATCGTAGGAGCTTCAGTAAAAATCAACTGGACTTCTTGAAGACGTTTCACCTTCATCCAAAAGGCTTCTTCAGTTGGTTTCCAACGTCCTCGACCGTTTCGTGGTTACGTCGCCATCTACCCTAAATTTTTAAAGAAAGTCTTGTTCCATCATTCCAACGTACGGCGTTTGAGACGTTAAAACAAATTTCACACAGGAAATAGCTGGTGAGCGGAGCGGACAAATACGTCATCAAGCGGTGCTATACGAGGAAGACGACTTTGTTTACATCTGCGGGTGACAGGTACTTATGTATATATTTGGGTTTCGACTTATGACAAAAATTGCGTTACGTCTTGCCATAGGAACGGATTTCCAACGTAAATGGAGACCCCTCTGTAATGGGGAGTACCGGTATATATAGTCACTCTGGGTCACATGGCTAATGGCCCATTAACAACCCAGTACTTATATACCTCCAGGTGAGATTGTTGTGAAATCAGGTGGTCCACCAACGACAGCATCATGGTGGTAGAGCTGCCAGTTTACACAACAAAGGATGTGAATCTGCCAAGTCAGGAATGATTCAAGATGTTAACAATGGCGAAACTTTCTGGGGAATGATGCAATCACTGCATTATAGCTGGTGGGGGAGTCTACAGCCAAACAAGGGCCCAGTTACACAAATACAGTATGTATTATATAGCAGACCTAACCACCAGTTCTTATATTGTGAGCAATATTTTGCCTTTAAGATGGCATTATTATAATGATATTAAAGACACTACATTGTCCATATGGTGTGGCAATGGAGCACTTAGAAAAGTTTATAATGGATGCTTCTCTAAGTTTGATCTGCACAACAATGGTAACAATACATTGGCATTTGGCTCCAGTTTCTGAGTAACCTTTATTTTCATCTTCAAACACTCCAAAACAGCCTAGCCCATAAAGTACTGCATGATCAGATGTTTTATATAATGTATAACTGGGTCTGTGGTTGGATGTAGACTCCACTAAAACACTAAAACTTTTATTTCTGTTCGAGAATCTAATAAAAAAAAATCTAAGAGTTGAAAAATGGACTAAAATAATAAGAAACTAAAAACTAGAGCTAGAAATAGCACATAGTGACACCACCTGGAATAAAGAGAGCAACAATGATTTGCAATAATAAGGGGAAATAAATGAATCATTGGATTCTTTGAATGGTAGCAGTTGAAATAATGAACTAAAATAACTAAACAGAGAACTAGAAATAAAAGCAGATACCACCTGGAATTAAAGAGCAGACAGTGAGCAAAATTTAAAATCAATAATATACAAAAATGATTGAAAATTAAAGTTTCAAAGTCATTTTTCATTGGATTGTCTGATGGTAGGAGCTGAAAAATGAACAAAAATAACTAGAAATGAAAAATTTGAACTAGAAATAAGAGAAGCGTAGTGATACCACCTGGAATTAACAAAGGGAGCAACAATAATATACAGTAATAATGGAAAATGAACATAATTTTTATTAGATTCTTTGATGGTAAGAATTAAAAAATGTACTAAAATAACTAAAACTAGTAAAACGACTAAAAATAAAAGCAGACACCATCTGGAATTAACAAAGAGAGTAGGCATTAAGCAAAACTTAGAATAATCTACAATAATAATGAGAATAAACTGGAAAATAAATCAATTAATGAAGGTTGCCCTACTGTTTTTGCCACATCTACCTCTTAGGTTATATTCTTTTCCCTGCTGTGCCTGAATAATGTAGTTTTCTTTCATCCAGTTGGACATTATAGATTTTTATCGCAGCTGTCAGGACCAACTTAAAAACATTTTTGAACGGCGCTGCTGTGATATTTCACTTTGCAGCAACAAGAAAACTTCTGGCAACCTACTGTTCGTCAATCAGAAATCCGAGCGTTAAGAAGCTGCGGAGTTCTTAAACAGCAGCTGCCTCCTCGTCGACGCCGGCGAGGACGGACAGATGCAGGGCGAGATATTTTATAGTGTAACTTGTGCCGGCTTTTCAGCGTTAACGATACAACCTGACAGAGTTACTTTTTTTACAAATACCATTTCCAAATACGGCCGGTGACTGATGGACGTGTTCTTAAAGCGCGGTTGTTTCCTTCGGCGAGCACTCTGCCGAAGGAATAATAACAGAAAAGTGGCCATCACTCTGCTTTTCAGCTCACACTCTCAAATGGCAGAAATTACAGGCCTGCTTCGGCTCTGGCTGTTGAGACTCGGCCGTAATGTGTACAGCCGCTTGGTCCCCCACAAGGCCATTCGCCCCCGACTGAATTGGCAAAGTGAGAGGGTAGCGAGGCAAGTTCGGGTGACCTCTTTTAAAGCTCTTCCTTTCAGCATGTTCTCCTTTTCTTTTGGGGGAGAAAAATGGCAAAATAATTGTGTCCCTGACTTTTCGTCTCGTGCATAAGGGGAAAGTTTGACCGTGCGTGGAGAACAAAATCGTTCCTGATCAGTTCTTCTTCTTCTCTCTGCTTAATGTCTGGATGCTGCTGTTCTGCACATGAACACATAAATGCACCGTCCGAAGCCGCCTGCTTTTATTCCCATTATGTTAAAGCTGGAAACACATGACAACGAGGAAAAAAAATAAAACTGGGATGAGAAAATTAGAAGCATAATTGTGAAATGGCAATTTTAGGTTGTTTTGCAATGATCAGGGGGAAAGAAAAAAATTTCCACAAGTATGTCGTGTGAACACATAACACCCCGACAAAGGCTGCGTTTCTACCATCCTTCTTCCTCACATCTAAAATTACGCCTCACTTGAAGAAAATTGAAATTGAAAATGTGGAACATTTAGCAGGAGGGTTCCCTTCTAACCAATTACACACAAGAACCAGCGGCAGCGGAGGAGTGATTTTCAGCCAAACTAAATAACATGAAGGGCTGCAGAAAAACGTATTAATTGAGGGAGATGTGAAAATTAATTAAGCTTCCTCACTACTACTTAAAAAAAATAAAAGGAGTCCTGCATCTCCACAAGGTTGATCTCGATTTATTCATGTTGAAACGACAAAATCGCGAGTGTGTTTGTTGACCCGAACCTTTCTTGTGCACATTTAATTCAGATGTGTGTTTGTGTGGGTGGACGAAAACAAATTTCCATAAAATGTCCGAGCAGCGGCGGCAGGACTCATCTCTCGTCACCTCCAAACATTCGCTCTGGATGTAATCTGAGTGGCATTAAAGGTCCGAGGCAGGAAAAAGCTCCGATTTATGGTTGTATGCCAGTCAGTGTCGCTAAAATATTCCTCATCAACACACCCACAGCTCCGGCCAGGAGACCCAAGGGCAGATTATGAGACGTATTATACATCAGAATGGACTGTAATTTATTTGATTGAGTCTTGTTCGCAGAGTGTGTGTCTTTGCAGTGTGTTTTTTTCTCCATATTTTGGGTCATATTTGCTCTTATTGTTCAGTTTTATGTCTGTTGCTCTGAATGATTTTTTTTTTTTTAACTCCTGCACCGTTCCGAAGGTCTGCTCATGCAATTATTTTCCCTCACGCCTACACTCGTGTAAAGTGTTGTTAGATTAGATCGATTCAGCTTTAATTTGATGGCTTCCAGGGCAGCAACGCCCAGTGAACCCTTTCTGCATGTTTGCAAATCGCACCGTTTGGGATTTTACAGTTAACGTACGAGAGGAAGAGCTGCAGCTCAGTGTGGTGCAGGTACAAATGCTGAGGTGCTTTCTGTTTTTAGTCCATTATAATTCAGTATTCTTTACTTCTCTAAATTTATTTCACAGCTTTACTTCCTAGTTGCTTTATAAATATAGATTTTACAAACAAAAAACATAAAATGTAATACAATCTAATGGATTTAACAACTCAGCACTTCATAAAACTGTTAAATTTGCTGCTATAATGCTGCTTACATGCCAATATGTTTTGGTATTTATTAACATCTCTCTTGTGTCATTGATTAAACTCCTACTGTAACATAACATACTGTAAATAATGCACTTTTTCTGCTGCGTTTGCACTTCTGGTTAGATGCTAAACTGCATCTTGTTGTCTTAGTAGTTGTACTCTCTCCAGTGACAGTTGAATGTAATCTAAAAGCTCATTTCTGTGTACCAAAATTCATGTTTAGAAGATATTTCCCTTAAACAAAATCTACAATTCTTCTAAATATCTGGAAAACTACCTTACACAACACAATGAAAAGTTGTAATATTGAAATAATTCAGTTATTCATGTTTGAACTATGTTCTGAATAAGAACAATAATAAATTCCTTGGATTTATTACGTATGAAATCCGCAAAGTCTGAATTTGTGCTTTTGAGACAGTCATCAATACACTGCAGTTTCAAGGTCCACGGTGTTCGGTTCGCTGCTCATTTTGCTCTTTATTTCTCTTAAACATACAAAAAATACCATAAAAATTTGATTTGATGGACACATTGTCAGACAAATATGCAACGAAAGAGTTGAATTTAACCCAAACCAAGACAGTTTACTTAAACCCTTACCAAGTAATTTTTGTGTCAGCCTTAACCCAGCTTCTAATAGGTAAAATTGTTTAACAAACTGTAATATTTTCCTGAACTTTAGCACATAGTTTTGGTGGCTAGACCAGAAAGTGAGTGAAAACAGAAAGCAAAGAGTGACAGAAAACAAAACTTAAGTCTGTGATTGATGGTCTGTTGTTCATCCTCTCCAACCTCCTAATGTGGACTTACTGGGTCTTTCAAATTGACCATAATTTTTGACAGTGACAATTTTGTTTTTTATACACAAAATTACATTGAAAATGTTGTTCACTTGTCTAGGAATGTAGTTTTGTGGAGGAAGAATTTATTTATGATGTTCACAGACGGGCTGCACAGTGGTGTAGTGGTTAGCACTTTCGCCTTGCAGCTAGAAGATCCCTGGTTCGCGTCCCGGCTTTCCCGGGATCTTTCTGCATGGAGTTTGCATGTTCTCCCTGTGCATGCGTGGGTTTTCTCCGGGTACTCCGGCTTCCTCCCACAGTCCAAAAATATGCTGAGGTTAATTGATCATTCTAAATTGCCCGTAGGTTTGAATGTGAGAGTGATTGTTTGTCTTTGTATGTAGCCCTGTGACAGACTGGTGACCTGTCTAGGGTGTCCCCTGCCTTCACCTGAGTCAGCTGGGATAGACTCCAGCCCCCCCATGACCCTAGTGAGGATTAAGTGGTGTATAGATAATGGATGGATGGATGGATGTTCACAGACTTTTGTAGGTCTGTCAAAATATCCTTTGATTCAAAAATTGCGCTATCATGCACATTTGAATGTGACATCAAGGGGTCCTGGACAAGCAGTTGTATGTAATGAGTTTGGAGTGCGACCATATCTTAATATGTTGGAGAAAGGGATGTTTCCATGTCTTTTAGGATAAAGCAGGTCTAGATACCAGAAAAATAACGTCAATTGTTCCTTGTATCATTTCCAACGGATAAGTCAGTGGATTTGTAGTAGGATCACAATCATGTGATCGTCAGCAGGCAGCTGATGTAGTGTTCACTTGTTGTCATAGTTACAGGGACACCGTGCCACTATCTGGCAATGATACAGAAATCTTTAACAAATCTGTGGATCCAGACTATAAGCTGCATCACTGCCAAAATCTAATCACTTGGTCTTTATCTCATTTCTGACCGTCCCTGTAAATTTCATCCAAATCCGTTAGTCCATTTTTGAGTAATGTTGCGAACAGACAGACAGACGGACAGACAAACCAACGTCAATCGTCCCACAGCTCCGGAGAGGCTCCGCCTCCTTACCAAATGTGATCCTGTCGAAAGTGTGTTCCTTTCAACATGTAACAGAAAATGCAATTTAGTTGTACAGGAACGTGGATTTGTGGGGACTAAGGTTGACTTCAGTCCAATTTGGGTAAAACCCTGTTGCTTTTTAATAACGTAACATTTACATGCATCATTTTTAAACTTTTTTCTTTTTTTTTAGTTTGAACAGCTTTTATTGTTTTAACAGACAGAATATCCATGGACTCATGTGAAATATACAAATATATACAGAATATACATGTCCAAAGTCCTGAGATAGTCAGTAGTGAACCTTTGTTGTTCCCTTCCCTCCCTACAGCTCGTCTGCTGCACTGGTATTGGCTGTCTCCTTGTATGAAATACATATTATATATTAAATCATAAGAATAATAGAAAGAATTGACAAAGCAAAATATTCGGAAGTATAGGCAGATATAGGAAGAAAAAAACCAAACAACAAAGCTTTTTCTTTTTTTAAGAAAGTGAAAGTAAACAGAAATTAGCCTCCTGGAGCAGCCATTTTCTTAACTGCATCAGAGATCTCCATCTTGGGCCCTTTGACTAGTGAGAAACACCAACATCAGAGGCTTTAGGACTTATGGATTCAACTCTTTGGACCATTGCATGAAGCAAAAACACAAAACTGCATCTTCTCCTCACCCGTCTACCGCCTTCCTACCTCTGTCACAGTCCAGCTGCTCACACTTTGGCAGCTGAGGAGGCTGCAGCAGCAAAGCCGTCGGCCATAATGCATCTGTGATCACTGTAATTTCTCAGAAAAAAACAGAAATCATCCACTGCCATGAAAGACATGAAAAGTTCAGATGCATAAGGATTGAAAAGTTACAGTGTTAAAATGTCCTATTGTGCTCTGAAATTACGCTGGATGGAAAAGTTAAAAGCTTTCGTTAAATGCCAAACACAGCTGTCTGAGTAAAAAACGTTGGGGGGAAATGGTAAAACAATGTATTTCTATTTGCTCCTCAAGCTTTGAGTAACCTTTTCTAAGTGCCTTTTATATAGGAGCTTTATCAAGCCAATGAATCTGTTCTATACTTTTTACCCACATGTCCTTTAATGCAAAATATTCTGTTCGTTATAATGATGATAATAACTGCAACTGCAGACTTTGTACTCTGTTCGGCGTCATTATTTACTGTTCCAAAACTGGGTGTTCTTTTTATTTATTTATTCATTATTTTATATGTAAGACTTTTGTTGCATTTCCTCCGACCTGTGAAAAGGGAACAATTTAAAGTTTTCCATTTTGAGGTTGGAGTTGCTGAGAGCAAAATGTCTTTTTGCCGTTTCACCTGGAGAAAGAAGCAAGAGCGGGAAGAATAGACACCATGCATTCTGGGCAGTAAAAAGCCCAGAGGGATAAAAAAATAAAATAAAAAATCTTAATTAAGCACCGTGTCTTCTGGTAGATGGGCTAGAAAGTGTATAAAAACACTCGGATGTCGACTCTGCGTCTCTTCTCATGGGCTGATGCTAAAAGCTGAGGCGAGTGTCCTGTGCAGCGAACGCTTTATTAGAGGGAAAATAACAGAAGAACATCCAGAGGACAGTACATAGTTTCTATTTTGAATTACTCCTGGAGTGTGGGTTATTGTCGAAAGCACGCAAACACCTGCGTGCATGAACACTTTGGAGGCTGAGCGCAGAAACCCAGGCAACCGCTCACACATGTGCACTCCTGAACAAGACCGTTACATAAAGACACATCTTGAAGCAAAGGTTTAATCAGACATGGTTGAAAAGGAAAATGCCATTAGATTTTAAAGTGGATAATTTCACATTCTTCTCTCCATTCATTTCTTCATTTTTTTCTTTTCAAACTGGCCTTTTATGCCCACTACATGTGCTTTTATGGAAAATTACAACATTTAATCGAGACTCTTTGGTCAGAGATAATTGCACAAAGAACCATTAGCAGTCTTCCAAGACCGGCGTACTCCGAGCGTTTTTCTTTCTCTTTTTATAATGCTATTCTCAATCTGTGAGAACATGCCTCATACAAAGAGGATAATCATAATTTAATTATCTGTCATTATGGGGAGCAAAACGCAGGTCACCTTGGGTTCACGTGTGCTACGTGCCGCTATAAACAAATCAATTAAACGGAATAGGCTAAACAAACAAGACGGTTATATACACTGTAGGTACGGTGGACAAAGGTCTGTTGTTTTTCCCTGCCAATTCAGTCAAAGCAATTATAATCATGCTCAAAGTTTGCCGGAGCACTTGTTCTCCTCACCTGCAGAACCCACCTACTGATCAGAAAATTGGCACTTGAGGGAAATCAGCAGGTGTGCACTTTTGTCCACGTTTCCACAAGAAAAGTCCGCTGCAATTACCCATTCAAAGTTGTAGCCGTCGAAATGAGCCAGTGGCTGTATTCTATATGTTCATGGTGTATTAGCTTGAGTTATTTTGGGGGGTTACAATGCTCATTAAGGAAAGCATTTTATAACAGCTGCTTATTTCACTGAGGTTCTGTCACCTTCATGATGCTCCATGAATCAAATCACACTTCAGGTTCTAATATGTGCAGCACCATAAGCGCTGTTTTATGCAGTATTAAATACAACAATCCTGTATTATTTTCATTCCATTACACGGGTGTTCATCATGACTAGCATTAATGCGTGTTATTCAGGAAGCTTTTCCTGCTGCCAGCATCTCAAATCTGTGTGATTTTTTAAATATTTTTTTTTTTAAACAGACATGAACCTCATTTTCGTTAATCCGACAGCATGTGAACGTGTCGGCTTCATGTCTGAATGAGCTCCCTGCTGGCTTTTCCATGTAATTTGCAACACAGTGCCAGTCTGAACCAGAAGCGACGTACTTCAAGTAATGTGAAGTGATATGGGGAAGAATTTTTCCACATTTCAGCTCCAAAAACTTCTCAGAGAGCAAAGTCTGTGCGCCAGAACCACAGAGCACCTTTTTCATTCATGTTGCTCTACAGTTTCAACACTAAAATGTCCATAAAATGTAAAGTCTAAAAGGCCTGAACAATGAGACTCTCAACTAGTTTCATATAAGATGTACTTTATTGTCCTTGAAGTCAAATTTGCCTTTGACAGTGGTGCAACAACAGACAGTGAGATCATGGAATGACCCAGTAGCCCTGACATCTGTGGTGATCAAGTGTTTGGAGCACTTGGTAAAAAACATCCTCATCTCTGGACGATGGACATGATCTATGTCAAACAAATGGAAAAACTCGGGTTCACACGGAGTAAAACGGTACAAAAATTCTCTGACATTTGGGACCCTTGCACACATTGACAAAAATAAAAGACTAACAGACGGAGCTGGTTGGTATGCTGTCTGTCCACTCATTATATATCACACACTCACTCTGTTGGCAGCACTATAATGTAGCACTGGAAGTTTTCCTCCACCAAGGAACAGTGGAGTTACACTACCAGTCAAAAGTTTGGAAACACCTTCTCATTTAATGTTTTTTTATTTATTTATTTATTTAAAAATTAGGCAAAAAAATTCCCCAAATTTCTGAAAATTTACAAAACCTTCAGGAAGAAAGTTCCAATAATTCCTTAAAAGTTTCCCTTTAAAGTTTTATTTTTTTTAAAAATCCCCCAAATTTGGCAAGAAAATTCTTGTAAATATTTTCAAAAAATGAGTAAAAATCTTCCAAGAAAATCCTAAAAATGTCTAAAGTAATTACATATATATCAGTAAAACTTCTAATATTTTCTTTAAGAACATTCACAGAAAAAAATCAACCAAAATCCAGTGAAATTCGCTGGATTTTGGTTGATTTTTTTTTGCTGAATGTTCTTAAGAAACATTTTTTTTCCACCAAAAAATGTTCAAAGATTTCCCCAAAATGTTGAAAATGTGGACATCAGAAGCTTACTGTGAAAATATATATATTTTTGCACATTTTCGAACTTTAAAACGGGTCAATTTGACCCGCAGGACGACACGAGAGTTAACTCTACACCCATGAGGCCACATGAGAGAAAAACACCATCTTGAAGTTTGCTAAAGACACGGCTGTGGTGGAGCTGATGTCCAACAACGAGAAGTCCTACATATACGAGGGCTGGTGCCACCTGAACAGCCTCCAGCTGACTGTGGACTTCAGCAGGAAACAGCAGAGGAGGTACATGCTGATGATAATCACCAGGACTCAGGTGGAGAGTTTGGATGGTTTCAGATACCTCGGGGTCAGCATCTCACAAGGACATGACATGGACGCTCCAAGTCAACACACTGGTGGAGATGGCCGGTCAGCGTCTCTACCACCTCAGATGACTTCAAGCTTCACTTCAGGAACGTCTACACCTTCACCCATAGAGAGCATCCTGGCGGCATCACCTCCTGGATGGGTAGCCCTTAGGATGGTGGTTATCATCAGAAACATCCTCCCCCACCTGCAGGACACCTACAACAAACGGTGCAGATCCAGGTCCTTGAAAAGCCTCAAGCAGCCCATTCACCCTGGAAACAGATTGTTTTCCCTGCAGCCTTCAGGTAGACGCTTCCACTGCTTGAAGGTCAACACAGAAAGGATGTCGAGGAGCTTTTTTCCTGAGGCCATTTGAACAAGAACTGAAAAGAACTTTACTTTACAGGCGACATACATACAAACTCATTCATGCACACTTTTGCAGCGCTACATATGCCCACTCTGCAGTCACTTATTTATACATCACAACACCACGAGAGTCACTTTATGTTTTTATCCTACTCTGTAGCCACTTTGTATTTACAAATGTTATTTCTTTCATACTCAGGTTGTAAATACTGTTTTAATTTTCTGTATATATTGCCCATACCTACGCAGACTCTTTGTTTTGTGTGTTCAAGCCGGATCAGGTACACAAAACAATTTACCATGTACAACTGTGAGTGTAACAAATCTGATTTGAAAAGTACCGTATGCCCAGAGCCTTATGTGAAACCTTATCATCTAATATAATAACATCATTTACATTTGTTAAAATGTATGTATATATTGCACTAGTGGGAACATCATATTGCACTTTGTGTAAACAGATACATAATGCCAGAAGAATGAAAAAGAAACAGGGATTTAGAGATTAACCATGTAGCTAAAATATTAAATGAAGAGTTCAGTTTGAGCTTTAGCTTGTGGAGCAGTGCGATAGATATGGGAGTAAAAGACAGTTTAAAATGAAAGCTGGTGTATTTGCAGGCTCTGTAGCATCTACCTGAAGGTAACAGTCTAAAAATAAAATGTGTGAGAGGTCCTTCAGGATCCTCTGAATTTTTTTAGTTTTTAGTTTTTTTAGTTTTTGTCATCATTATTGAAGGATCATTGATCCTCCCAGTTACTTTCAGTGCTGTTTTTACCAAGCAGCCATGAAATCTCTACTGAGAGTCTCCATTACAGTGTTAAAGAAAGTCACCATGATCTTTGTGTTGACACCAAACCATCGGTTCACGCATCGCAAAAAATGCTACGACGTGGAGACAGGGTCGATAACAGCAAATCACAGTGTGTGCTTTTCTTCACCTTAAACAGGTGAGTTGTTTACACGCACAATCGCAGTTCATAAGCTGCAGTCAAATCATTGCTTGCTTCGCGATCGTCTCCATAACTTCGGTCGGGATGTTTTTATGTTGCTAAAGTAACAGTTAGATTAACATCACAGATTCAGTGTTAAGGAAATTATAAATAAACTAGTTTAATAAGTTAATATTAGTTTCGATTCCATCTGTTATTGCATTTTTATGTGTTGTACATAAATTGTTGTATTAAATGATAAATATGGTGGTTCTCTCTGTGCTATGAATGTCTGAATGAAGCTGCTAGGAACATTACAAAAAAGTGATCAAAGTCTGAATGACAGAATGGCGTCACTTTAACGGATTAATGAAGCCACAAATGTCACAGATCTCACATCTGAGGTGCTTATTTGACTGTTGTTCCAGGCTGCAGTACCGGTTTTCACCAGACGCTGAGGCGGTGACGCTGTTTGAAGCTGCAGCCTCTGAGCGCTGCTCTTCTTCTGCGCTTCCTGCTCAGCTTACTCACAACAAACATAGCGGCTCCTGGTCCAGAACCGCTCCGGACAGGCGGGTATTTGGAGAGATGTGGCCCCTTTCAGTTCATTTTAGACTTTATTAAAGAAATAACGCTGGATATTTACCACTAAGCGGCGACAGACGCTGGAGACTAGCGGCTAAGTCGCTAATTTTAAGTTCCCGGGGAGCTTCTCTGCCAAACTTGACCGCTCCTGCTAACAGACTGCTGAACTTGGAGGAGCCAGAAGGCTTTAAAAAAGACAAGTGAGTTAAAGCTTACTCTGTCAAATAGCCAACGATTTCAAAGGCTTTTTATAGTACATTTGGCCGAGTTAGACAGCTGTTCATGTTCAGAGCATGAATTTAGACGTGATGTTGCCTCTAACGTTTAATAAATCAGTTAACCCTTTGATGCATAACCTGGGTCAAAAGTGACCCAAATCCAATGGAAAATGGGTATCTCCTGATGTGGTCTACGCATCAAAGGGTTAAAAGTGCTCCAGTCACAGCTGTGTTCTGATTTATATGAACATCATTTAGTTTTCTGTCCTTCTGTCTCTATAAAACTCCCAAAGAGCCCCATTGTTTTCTTCTCTCTCTACCTCGTTATCTCTTCCTCATATGGCTCAACATAATTCTTGTAAAATATATGTAAATGTGGTTTTATAAAAGCATTTAGCGAAGCTGAATTCATGAATTCCTACTTTAATCTATTTTCTAAATTATTATTATAATTTTATTTCAGGTGGATATTTGGAGAAATGTGACTGATTACAGTTAATTTTAGACTTTAAAAGTATGGAAGTGGGATTTTTATAAAAGAACTTAGCAAAGCTGAATTCACAGATTTCTACTTAATCAATCTTGCAAATTATTATTTGCTTTTTAAAAGTTTCAGACAGGCAGATATTTGGAGAAATGTGACGAGTTACAGTTAATTTTCGACTTTAAAAGACAAAGCTGGCTATTGATGACTATAAAGTTATTCAAGTCAGCATTAAAGAAACTCATACTTTTATTTAATTACAATGTTATATGACAAACATAGGTTATATTGTATTTATATGTATTTTTGGAAGGTTTATTTTAGCATGGCTTTAAATTTTGACTATTTTTATTGTCAATAAATCTGTCAATTACTTTTTCATATAATTGATTAGTTATTTGGTCCATAAAATTTCAGAAAATGATGAAAAAAGGAAACGATGACACCTTTAAATGTCTTCTTTCATCCAGAAATTACAGATATTCATTTTACTATTATGTTATGAGTAAAGAAAATAGTTGAAAAATATTAAAAATTGGGAAGAATAAATCAGAGAATTTTCCCTTTAAAAAAAGAAGTCAGAACCGATTAATTACATATCAAATCAGTTGACAGTAAATTGATTATTTGCTGCAGCTCTACCAATGACTAAATAACTCTTAAAATATTACTCAAACCGATTAATCAATCATAAAATTAGGGGTCTACTGATATGGCTTTGTCAGGACCGAGACTGACTACTGGTACACAAGGAGGAATATAACTAATATTTGGAACCAGTGCACATTTGTAGTAAAATCTTGGCATCAAAATGTGGAATAACACAAGCTTCAAGGTCGCTGCATCAGAGCCAAAGTAGCTAATTTTGAAATGAATATATTTTAGCAAGAATTGATATATAAAACCAGACAGTACAAATAATCTGGAAACATTTGGATCTAATAATCAGTTTAACCCTACTCCATTAGTTCTAACACATACAGTACTTTCACAAAAATGATTTGAAAGCACTACTTTTGTCTCCATTTTTAGTATTTTATTTCACAAATGTGTCTTCCAGCTACATTGCCAATAAATGTACACATTCTGCAGTCCTCTCTAATGTTCATGCATTGTTTGCAACGATGATATTTCTCTTGATAAGTTAAAAGTGTCAAAATTAACACAAAAGATGATAATATGTAATTGTAAGTTGGTCACACACACAACCACATTTGTGTGCCAAAGAGAATATCCAAATTTTTAATCTAATATGGAGTGACAACTGTTTAATTGTCCGGTCTCGTGTGTCTTCTTTACCTCCTGCACAGACGAAATGCACCCTTGGTAGTCACTTTTCTTCTTGAGTGGTCATATTTAAAACAAAATCGGAGGTTAGTCCTTCACATAAATGATTTCAGTAGCAGAACCTGAGCTCCCAAACTTATACAGCTGTTCCATCTTTTCCTTCTTACTTTCCCTTTTGAACACAGGTAACAGGACTGTGTCTGTGATGTAGCCGTTTATCTGCACTTGCCGCCTGTCCAACTACCCACTGAGGAGGGCTTCTGAGCCCATTCTCTAGACACAGCCATGGACGAAGACACCCCAACCTTAAAGCCGAGGCGCATCCAGAATCAGAACGTGGTGCATCGTCTTGAGATGCGAAGAATCTGCTCTGGTCGACCCGGAGCTCACTGGTACCGAGTGCGCTGCTTCCACCAGAACCTTTTCCCAAACTTCACCGTGGTCAACGTGGAGAAGCCGCCCTGCTTTCTGAGGAAGTTCTCACCGGACGGACGCTGCTTTATCGCCTTCTCTTCTGACCAGACCTCCCTGGAGGTAAGAGGAACACAAAGCCCCATACTGATGCTGATTATTGGTAATCAAGAACGGCCAATATCCAATATTTGGAACCGATATGCAGTAACTAATGTTTTAACAGCATGTGACAGCAGAAGACCTGTCATTCATAATCAGACTTCTTCTTTAATAAGGGTGACTAAATTATCTCCTCCGTTTATATGGGATCCATTGAGATTGATCAGTTTGTCTCCTGCTGTTATTCTCTATTTTCTCAATATTTCACTGTTTTATCACTTTTATTTCCCACTAAGGTCCATATCTAATATTATTAGCATTGTTAATTATTGTTTTCCACACTCAGTTTCAGTTTAATCTGTGGCTGCCTGCTAACGTAGCCGCTAGCCATTAGCCTTAGCCATTGTGAGAGAAGCTAGTTTCCTGGTTTGTGGCGACAGCTTGCGTTTCTTGTTTTTACAGTGTCTTGCTTGAGAGACATTTCTCAAGCCCAAGATGACAAATGTTTTGTCCGCAACCCAAAGATATTCAGTTAACTGTCATAGAGGTGGAAAGAAAACGGAAAATATTCACATTTAAGAAGCTGGAATCAAGAGGATTTAGACTTTATTTCATTAGAACCCAATCAGTTGGTCATTAATTTAACCTTAACCTTAATTTTTTAAGGTATTTGGCAGCCGTTATGCACTAATGTCATGTTTTAACAGCATCTGATAGCAGAGAACCTGTCAGTCATGACTAGACTTCTTCATTAATAAGGGTGACTATAACTGAATATGTTAAATAGAAATAGGAGAGATTAAATTATCTCCTCTGTTTACGTGGGATCCACTGAGATTGATCAGTTTGTCTCCTGCAGTTCTTCTCTATTTTCTCAATATTTCACTGTTCTGTCACTTTTATTGCCCGCTAAGGTCCACTTCTATTATTATTATTGGCATTATTAATTATTTTTTTCCAGACTCTGTTTCAGTTTAATCTGTTGCTGCCTTCTAACTTAGCTGCTAGCCATTAGCATTAGCCACTGTGAGAGAAGCTAATCTCCTCGTTTGTGGTAACAATTTGTGTTTCTTGTTCAGTTTTTGCTGCTTGAGAGACATTTCTGAGACCACAGAGTGACGACAGACAGAGAGAGGAGGCTGCATCAGCCCTGAAGTAGAGCATTTAATTGATCAATAATCGGCATATAAAAATACCGATACTGATATTTGGAAAAATGCCAAATATCGGCCACGATAATCAGTCGGTCCCTTAAATCCCCATAAGGGATTGTATGATTTTTGTCATCCATCTGTCAAAAACAACTGAAACAGACTCAACACATGTAGTTAGTAGTTCTAGCCGTGACATAAAGATGGAGGAAACGTTCTCCTCTGACGTCAATGTTCCTCCTACAGATATATGAATATCAAGGCTGCCAGGCGGCTCAGGACCTGCTGAGAGGCCAAGAGGGAGAAACTCTTCTGAACACCAATGACCAGCGCTCCCTCAACATCCGAGGCCGCCTGTTTGAGCGCTTCTTCTCTTTGCTCCATGTCACTAATGTGGCCTCAAACGGAGAACATCTCAACAGGGAGTGCAGCCTCTTCACAGACGACTGCCGCTATGTCATCGTCGGCTCGGCCGTGTACGTCCCCGAGGAGCCGCCGCCGTACTTCTTCGAGGTAACGACGTCGGCTTTAAAGAGGAAAGAGCGACTGTTCTCGGGTGTCACGCTGCTTCTTTAATCCACCTTTTTATCTCCCACCAGGTGTATCGCAACAACGAATCAGTGACTCCGAACCCTCGGTCTCCTCTAGAAGACTACTCTCTCCACATCATCGACCTCCACACCGGCAGGCTGTGTGACACCAGGTCTTTCAAGTGCGACAAGATCATCCTGTCGCACAACCAGGGTCTCTACCTCTACAGGAACATCCTGGCTGTGCTGTCGGTCCAGCAGCAGACCATCCACGTGTTCCAGGTGAGCAGATTACCTGTTTAAAATACTAGTAGACTGATTATCGACCTGGCCGATTATTGTGGCTAATATTTGTGTTTCATTGACCAACTATTGATAAATTAAATGCTCTACTTCAGACCTCTCTCTGTCTGTCGTCACTCTGTGGTCTCAGAAATGTCTCTCAGCCAGCAAAAACTGAACAACAAACCAGGAAATTAGTCTCCCTCACTGTGGCTAAAGCTATGCTAACAGCTAGCAGCTAAGTTCAAAGCCAGCCACAGATTAACCTGAAACAGAGTCTGGAAAACAACAGTTAACAAATTAGAATTAGAATTAGAATGGCTTTATTGTCATCATACATGGCATGATGAAAATATAGATAGCTTCCACTGGACGGTGCATAACAACAAGCAATAAGTAATAAAATATCAACATTAAATAATAAAATCAAATGTACATATATAACAAAACAATACTAAAAATGCCAACGTGTGCAAAGGAGGCCAGATATCTACAATATGGAAGGTAGATGAAATGGAATAAGAGCCAGTAGCCTATGATAAATATGTTACGGAATTGCATGAAAGCAGCAAAATATAAGCTTTAAGGTGTGGACCTTACAGGACAATAAAAGTTATGGAACAGTGAAATATTAAGAAAATAGATAAGAACAGCAGACGTAACTATAGTTACCCTTATTAATGCAGAAGTCTAGTTATTAATGTCCTATTCTCTGCTGTCACATTTAATATATATCATGTCCATATATCGGTTATTGGTCTGTCTTGATTACCAGTGACTGGCATCGTTATCACCCCTAAAAACCCATATTGGTCGAGGCCTAGTTTAAAGTGTAAATCTGCACTAAAAAACACACATTTTAGTAACAATCTGCCTTGTAGTGTGTTGTTTTCCCACTTTGTTTTAAAGCACACTCCAGTAATTAAGTGTAGATCCCTTCACTACATTTTTGGTATATATTGAAACGACTTAAATGAAGAAATGTTAAAATAGAAGCAGTAAATCTCAAGATTTTCTGGCTTTTCGTCCCCCTTCATTTCCCTTTTAAACCCCATTATGGAACAACGGCTTTCCGTACATGTACGTACAAGAGTTGAAAAAGTGTATATGAATCAGTTTTAGGTGGGAAACAACAAGAAGATAATACTAAAACATTACTTAGAAAAAATGGTGTATTGGAATGGAAAGAAATGAATGGAAGCAACGTGATACACTTGATGCCAGCAGATAAACCAAATGTGATAAAAGCTTCTTAAGGAAGTATTTCACAGTGCACTTAGGTTTACTTGGGTTTTAGTGGATAAATCTGTATTGTTTGACTAGCACATTGCATTTCTGGTGGCCTGCCAGTCTGAAACATTAATAATTTGTACATTTAACATACAAAACACTATCAGTGCATTGGTTTTTTATGTTGTTTTTCAAGTTTTCTGGTGAGTTTTTTGTTATACACTACTTACATGACATTTTAATTTCCTAATTTCATTGTATATTTTTACTATAGTGTATCTGTGCATTTTTCACTGTAGAACTTTTTTACTTGTGTTATATTTTTCACTTTTTTCCATTTAAATTCTTCTAATGTTTAAATCTATGTTAGGAACAGTAATCAGATACTTGATGCTACCCAGTAAGGTTTAAAAACTGCCATTATCTTTGCATATGAATAAAATTCAGTGTAGCTGCAACCTGCTAGTTTAATTTTTGTGGGGTTTTTTGGGTGTTGGGTGACCTGATACCACTTATTTCCTTCATGTCCATTTAAAGGTGACTCCAGATGGAACGTTTCTGGATGTACGGACCATCGGTCGGTTCTGCTACGAGGACGACCTGTTGACTCTTTCGGCTGTTTATACAGAAGCTCAGGCCGAGAGTCAACCCGGCTTCCCTCGACTGTACACCGACAAAACCATCAACTCCCTCAAACACAGGCTGCTGGTTTACCTCTGGAGGAGGGCCGAGCAGGACGGCAGCGCCACCGCCAAGAGAAGGTAATCGGTTTGGTTTCGTCCATATTTTTCTTTGCTTGAAACCTACAGTGGCTTGTTAATGCATTCACTAAATTTATTCGATGTTTTATGGTGTTGTAGTTCTGGAGATCCCATTTTTACTTGGTCTCGGCTCTGAACATACCTTTATTGGATGACTTTGCACAGTAGTAAGGTTGGTCAATCCACAATAAAGGCAATGGGCCTGTGTTTTTAGAAGAAATAAAATAAAATAGTGCCATTTATTTCCTGTTTTCTCTAAGGACATACACCAATCAGCCATAACATTAAAACCACTGACAGGTGAAGTGAATACCATTGATCATATTGGTACTATGTGGTGTTCTGCTGGACAACCTTAGATTTTGGTGTCCGTGTTGATGAGACTTAGACACCCAAATAAATGTTGTCCCAGAGCACGTACACTCTTTCATGCTAATGACAATCCTAAATGTCACATCCCACTACATCGCAACAACATCAACCAATGAGGATCATCTTGAGGAACATGACAATCTTCCAAGATGTTGATTTAACCTCCAAACTTCCAAGACCCCATTCTGATCAAGCCCCACTTCACAGCCCAAAGTACCCAAAGGATCCACCGCCAACGTCCTCGTCCAGACCCCATAGGACACCCTGAGAGGTCCTGTGGTCCAGGCCCAATGGTCCAGAGCATTTTTGACCACATAAGGGGGACCAACACAATACTACGTAGGTGGTCATGATGTTATGCCTGATTGATGTATTTGACCCAAAGTTATGTAGTTTCTCACCATAACGGTTCTGATAATGACAGATTCCAGACAGTCTCCTCTATGCAAATATGAAAACATATCCGTACTTCCAACTTTTTATGGCAAAATGTACATAAGGACTTTCGTAATACCTTTAAAGGTTAACAAAAACCTGATGGGTGATCTATATATTGATAGCTTACACTGATCAGATTTTTTATTTTTTTAAAAAGCGAAGTATAGCGTGTATGACCAGGCCTTTAGAATGACCAAGGTTAGAGTTTAAAAGTGAAGGTAGCTATACTATGATGAAACTATCGCCATGGTAATAGTGTTAAAAAATAATTGACTCTACTTTGCTGAGAAAGGTCATTACTACTTTTTTGCCTCTCTCACACACACCAGTGTGAACAAATGTACATGCAAGGTCTCCAACCCTGTGATTAGTTTACAACCGGCTGTAACACCTGAGCCACGGGGGAACTCCACCAATTTTACACGTCCAAGGTCATGCAGACGAATCCAGAGCAGCACTACAGGATGCAAGAGATGTAATTTAAGGACTGATAGGGATTTTCAAGCCTTCTACAACCTGAGGATAAAGAATGCATTAATTTATTATGAGCCTGTCTGCGATAACTTTATTTGTTTTAATGTGAAACTAATTAAGACTGGATCTTATCTGCTTGTTGACGCCTACAAAGCCCTTTTGAACGGCTTCACATACGGCCTTCTTCCACTAATTAATGGTTATCGGAAGCCCTTGAACTTCATGGTTTAGAAAAGTGCAGGTCTTTTGTTTTTTGTGCAGATAATTTTTTTGGCATTTTGGCTAGTGACAGGCAGGAAATGTGGGGAATGAGAGGCAGGGGAATGGCATGAAATAAAGGTCCATTTGGCTGGGAATCGAACTGAGAACTTGCCACTGACAGCATTTTCACCTGGAACCACTAACCACTAAAGTGCAGGTCTCTTACAGTCAACTATCTTACCAGGTTTGTGGTCGTCTTCTGCTGATATGAAGAGACTCTAAGATACTGATGTTAAAGAGGACAATGGTTTTATGTTGAATAAACATGGCTCTTTAGGCTCAGCTGTTACATATGTTTAGCATTTGCATTTGTTTAAAGCATCTTCATAGAGGTTCGTCGCTCCAGCGGTGCTTGTGGAGGAATCTGCGGAAATTTTCCCCTTTTATTGGGAAATACCATTGGGAAATCTTCCAAAGATGCTCTGTGTTTTGCTTCTTGTTCTGTCTCTTTTACCATCAACTCCACTACACTGTAACCTAAAGTGTGTTTTATTCTCGGCTGTTTCCTCGTTCAGAAAACCAACAGCAGGTGAGAAAAAGGATAAAAATGACCACTCACAACCGAGTGCTGAGTGATGTCCACGCTACTGGACGCAATTATAGGCTGGAATTCCATTAAGAGGACAACAATTACGTTTTCTTGCTTATCAACCAGTAATATATTGGCCACTGTATTGTGCATTCCAATCAGTGTATGAAAAAACCTGTCATTCATAACTAGGCTTCTCCACGGGTCATTACAACTAATATATAAAATAATAATAGGAGTGATTAATTAGGATGCTTTCCTCTGTTTATGTGGAATCCACTGAGATTGATCAGTTTGTCTCCTGCAGTTCTTCTCTGTTTTCTTAATATTTTATCACATTTATTGCCCTATAAGTTCCAGATCTTAAATCATTATTAATTACTGTTTTCCAGACTCTGTTTCAGGTTAATCTGTGGCTGCCTTCTAACTTAGCCACTAGCATGGTCTTAACCACTGTGAGAGAAGCTAATTTCCTGGTTTGTGTTTCTGGTTTTTACAGTCTCTTGCTTGAGAGACATTTCTGAGACCACAGACTCTATAACCAACATTTGTTTTCATTGTTGATAAAATCTGTCCACTATTAGTTGATTGGAAAATGATGAAAAATGTCAGTCAGTGTTTCCCAAAGCCCAAGATGACAAATGTTTTGTCCACAAACCCAGTAAACTGAGTACAGTTTACTGTCACAGAGGTGGAAAGAAAATGGTAAATATTCAAATATAAGAAGCTGGAATCAAGAGGGTTTAGACTTTATTTTGTTAAAATCCCAACAGTTGGTGGTTAATTTAACCTTAACCTAAAGTATTTGGGAGCCGTTATACATTAACTGAAGTGTTTTAACAGCATGTGATAGCAGAGAACCTGTCATTCATAACTAGATCTTCATTAACAAGGATGACTATAACTGAATATGTATAATAGAAATAGGAGTGATTACATTATCTCCTCTGTTTATGTGGGATCCACTGAGATTGTTCACTTTTTCTACTGCTGTTCTTCTGTATTTTCTTAATATTTTATCACATTTATTGCCCACTAAGGTCCAGCTCTTAAATCATTATAAATTATTGTTTTCCACACTCTGTTTCAGGTTAATCTGTGGCTGCTTTCTGACTTAGCCGCTAGTCGTTAGCTTAGCATTAGCCACTGTGAGAGAAGCTAATTTCCTGGTTTGTGTTTCTTGTTTTGAGTCTCTTGCATGAGAGACCACAGACTCTATAACCAAGACTATTTTTCATTGATGATCAAATCAACTAGTTGATTGGAAAATGGTGACAAATCAGTGTTTCCTAAAAGCCCAAGATGACAAATGTTTTGTCCACAACCCGAAGATATTCAGTTTACTGTCACAGAGGTGGAAAGAAGAGGATTTAGACTTTGTTTCATTAAAATCCAAACAGCAGTCAACAGCTTCTTGGCTGACTGATGGATCGCCGCAGCTCTACGAACCACTAAAACCAACATTCATTAATGATGCATTCGAACCATACAGCTTGTAAACGGTATATTTTTGTTCTCATCAGGTTCTTTCAGTTTTTTGATCAGCTGCGGCGGCTGAGGATGTGGAAGATGCAGCTGCTGGACGAGCATCACCTCTTCATTAAATACACCAGCGAAGACGTGGTGACGCTCAGAGTCACCGACCCCTCGCAGGTACAAACACACACTCGCTGTGAATTCCTGCCTCTGCTCTCTTTGTTGCTTTTCTCCCGTGTCTCGCTCGCTCTGCCTTTTGTTTGCATTGTATAACTGGAATACCTCTTTCAGGTCTCCAAGGACACGCTCGTCCTGCAGATTCTGCTCAGTCCCGCCACTCTTTCATGGCACCGAACAAACGGATCTAATTAACGTTTGGTTTATTTACGAGAAATTTCACCTCTGTTCTGATTAACGTTTTTAATTCTGCCATTGACAACTATGTAAATATCATTGTATTCAACCTACAGCATATTGTAAACTCACATGGAAGGTATAAAAGCGGAGTTAAAGTACAATGAAGGTTTGTGTTATCCTCACTGACCTTGTTTTCTTTACTCTGAAAGACCGTGATCATGATTAACCCTCTACATCCCAGGCAGTTTCTGGGTGGCAATTTGTTCCTGTGACATTTTAACTCACTATGGGCTCGTTTTTCACTGCAATGTACCTCTATGGAAACAGAACAACTATGGCTAGACAGAGAAAACTCAGAAATGTCTTTTCTGCACTATGACACAGTTGTAATGACGTAAATTATGTAATCAAGGGGAATAAAAGTTATATTTCTTTGCTTATTATTGTTAAAAAAAACTGCAAAAAAATGGGCTCATACACAGATTAGCTGTCAACTTTGACTCATTTTTTAACACCTCACAGAGTGAGCAGCTAGTAAATTAATTAATTTCTATATATGTGTATATATATATATATACACATGTGTATATATATCTGTGGGCCAGCTTCCCACAAAGTTGGGAGTATGGAATTGTCCAAAATGTCTTGGTATGCTGAAGCATTCAGAGTTCCTTTCACTGGAACTAAGGGGCCAAGCCCAGCTCCTGAAAAACAAGCCCACACCATAATCCCCCCTCCACCAAACTTTACACTTGGCACAATGCAGTCTGACAAGTATGGTTCTCCTGGTAACCTCCAAACCCAGACTCGTCCATCAGATTGCCAGATGGAGAAGCGTGATTGGTCACTCCAGAGAAGGTGTCTCCACTGCTCTAGAGTCCAGTGGTGGCTGCTTTACACCACTGCATCCCACGCTTTACATTGCACTTGGTGATGTATGGCTTGGATGCAGCTGCTGGGCCATGGAAACCCATTCCATGAAGCTCTCTGCTGAAGCACTGTTCTTGAGCTAATCTGAAGGCCACATGAAGTTTGAAGGTCTGTAGCGATTGACTCTGCAGAAAGTTGGTGACCTCTTGGCACTATGCTCCTCAGCATCCGCTGACCCCGCTCCGTCAGTTTACGTGTCCTACCACTTGGTGGCAGAGTTGCTGTCGTTCCCACACACTTCCACTTTCTTATAATACAGCTGACAGTTGACTGTGGAATATTTAGGAGCAAGGAAATGTCACGACTGGATTTGTTGCACAGGTGGCATCCTATCACAGTTCCACGCTGGAATTCACTGAGCTCCTGAGAGCGAACCATTCTTTCACAAATGTTTGTAAAAGCAGTCTGCATGCCTAGGTGCTTGATTTTATACACCTGTGGCCATGGAAGTGATCGGAACACCTGATTCTGATTATCTGGATGGGTGAGCGAATACTTTTGGCAATATAGTGTGTGTGTGTGTATATATGTGTATATGTATATATATACACACACACACACACACACACACACACACACACACACACACACACATATATAATATACATATATATTCAATTAACAAACAATTTGTCAATTAACTGGTCTATTAATTGTGTTATAGTTTCAACAGTATAACAATAAAGGTTATTTAATTTTATGCTACTGCATGAATGAATGAACTGTCCAAACCTTAATGCTGCAACCAACATTTGTTTTCATTGTTGATCAAAATTGTCCGTTATTAGTTGATACAGTTGCAATGATGTCAATTATATAAAAAAGGGGAATGAAAGTAAAAAAAAATTCACCTATTATTTTTACAGAAATTACAAAATATGGGCTCAACCCACAGGTGTGTCAACTAACTGGTCTATTAAATGTCTAATTATTTGAAGGGTCATTCCAGTGAAATAATACTTTTTACTTTACCAGACATTTCTGCTATATTTTTATTTGTATTCTATATTCTATTCTATGTTTCAAAACCTGCTGACATATCTACGGTAACAAAAACACCACAAAATGTTTAGTCTTCTTTCTTTGAACCTGCACATCCTCTGTGTTTCGTCCACAGCCATCGTTCTTCGTCGTGTACAACATGGTGTCCACCGAGGTTCTGGCCGTCTTCGAGAACACCTCAGACCAGCTGCTGGAGCTGTTCGAGAACTTCTGCGACCTGTTCAGAAACGCGACGCTGCACAGCCAGGCGGTCCAGTTCCCCTGCTCGGCTTCGTCCAATAACTACGCCCGGCAGGTCCAGAGAAGGTAAGAATCCAGTTAATTGTACAATAGAAATATCTAAATTATTTCAGACAAATGACGTATTAGAGTCTGAACGTTGTTGTGCAGGAAAACTAAAACTAAATTAGGGTTCGACCAATAATGTTTTCTATTTTTGTGTTTTTTTAAGGGCTGGTACCGATGCCATTTATTGGTAACCGAGAAAGGCCGATAACCAGTATTTTAGTGCTGATATATGTTAATGCATTGTTTTTATCAGCATGTGACAATGAGCTAAATTGCATGTTTGTAGCTGAGAGCAGCAACAAGCATCACACATTTTGACACCAAATGTAATTTAAGGCTTCATTTTTGAACAGCAGCTTGTTTTTTAGTTATCAGGAGCAAATATTATCATAATAATGTGCATAAAGTTGAACCTAAAATCATTCAAAGTGATGAAAATGTTGATTTATAGTCCATTTTTAACCAATGTGCTTTTTCTGGTTGAAAATGAAATAAGCGATAAATGTAGTAAGATGTAAGGATCCCCATATTGATGCCAGTTATTCGTAATCAAGAAAGGCTGATAACTGATATTTGGAGACAATATATATTAAATGTAATGTTTTAACAGCATGTGATAGCAGAGAACAGTCGTGTTATTTACCAGTAAATGAAGTAAATTACATGTTTGTAACTGAGAGCAGCAAGAAGTAGTTTGGATTTAAAAACACACATTTTGGCAGAAAATTTATTTTCAAGGCTTCATTTTTGAACAATATCAAGCTTTTTTACTGATCAGGAGCAAATATTATCATAAAAATGTACAAATGGGCATAAAGTTGAGCCTAAAATGATTAAAAGTTTTGAAAATGTGCATTTATAATTGATTTTTATTCAACCAATGTGCTTTTTTCTGGCTGGAAATTACATAAATAATTGACAAACATGCTAAGATGTAAGAATCCTGATGCTGATTATTGATAATCAAGAATATAATAATCGATATTTGGAGCCGATATACATTAAATGTAATGTTTTAACAGCATGTGATAGCAGAGAACCTGTCATTCATAACTATTCTTCTTCATTACTAAGGGTGACTATGATTGAATATGTAAAATAGAAATAGGAGTGATTAAATTATCTCCTCTGTTAATGTGGGATCAACTGATCAGTTTGTCTCCTTCAGTTACGTCTGATGTTCTTCTCTATTTTCTTAATAGTTGATCACATTTATTGTCCACTAAGGTCCACATCTTATAGCTTAATTAATGAATGTTTTCCAGACTCTGTTTCAGGTTAATCTTAGCCGTTAGCCGTTAGCATAGCATTAGCCACTATGAGAGAAGCTAATTTCCTGGTTTGTGTTTCTTGTTCAGTTTTTGCTGCTTGAGAGACATTTCTGAGGCCACAGAGTGAAACAGATGGAGAGAGAAAGCTTCAAGTAGCACAATTAATTTATCAATAACTGCCCAGTAAAAATACAGAAACAGACAATCAGAAAGATACCAGATGTCAGCGACAATAATCGGGTCAATGATCAGTCCATCTCTGGTCTAAATGAAAGAGAAAAGCTGCACCTGATGTCACGCAGCTAAAATGTCAGGGAGGATTTGAAGACGATGGTCAGAAAGTGAAGCAGATCGCCTGCAGGAGGAGGAGGAGGAGGAAGAGAAAGAGGAGGAAGGCGTTTTAGGACTTAATCTGGGTGTAGAAGAGAGACATTAAGACAGTCAGCGTGGCTGGGGGAGCTGTGATTGAATTTGACGGTTGGACTCGCCGGTGTAGGTGACAACATCCTCTGTGGAGGGTGACGCAGGGAGGGGAGGAGAAGATAAAGGATAGTTTGACCGAGGAAAAGAGCTCACAATTGGATTTTAGAGTGGTGAAAATTGATGTTGGAAAGAAGGAGAGGAGAAATTGAAAGCTGGCGAGCACATTCGGCAAACCAGATTTGTACCACTTACAACCGGCTGGAAGTGAAGCCCGGTTCAGAGGGTTTCAACCTGCCACGAGTCAGGTGGAGGGAAACGGGCGGGCCGGCAAGACGGCAGATACTGTAGCACAAAACAAAGTGAGAGCACATCTGAAAAAATATGGATGTGGAGCTTAGAAGAGTGGAAAAGGGAACCCGAGACCTCTGAGTGCTGGAAATGTGCAGTGAGAGTTGGAAGGCTGTAATTTAACCATCTCACAAAGGTTTCTTTGAATAAACGCAAATGTGTTTTACAACTATTTTTAGATTTCCACTGAATCGAGTGGAGCTGTTGAGCTCTCTATAGAGAAAACAGCGGAAATGAGCACTTCAGGATTATGGTACAGATTCCCTGTTGATGAAGATTGCTGCTAATGCTGTGCTGATGTGACCTGTCAGGTTTAAGGACACCATCGTGAACGCTAAATACGGCGGCCATACGGAGGCGGTGCGTCGGCTGCTGGGTCAGCTGCCCATCAGCGCTCAGTCCTACAGCAGCAGTCCTTACCTCGACCTGTCGCTCTTCAGCTACGACGACAAGTGGGTGTCGGTGATGGAGAGGCCGAAGACCTGTGGAGACCATCCCATCAGGTAGGAAGCCTCCATCAGGGGGAATGTTAATCAGCATCACATTATCAGGTAATGTCCCTGTTCAGTCAGACACGACCGTTCAAAAGCTTGGGGTCACTTAGAAATGTCCTTATTTTTGAAAGAAGAGCAGTTTCTTTCAATGACGATAACATTAAATGAATCAGAACTACAGTCTAGATGAATAATAATAAGAATTTCCTGAAATATATAAATAAATTAAGAAATAAACCAAAATATACATGAGTACTGTTTCTAAAAATATCAGTATTGCACATGTCAGTGGTACTGCAGGAGTGTTTCATGACTAGAACTAGAAATAATGAGAGGTATTTATATTGCACAGATGTACACTACCGTTCTAAAGTTTGGGCTCACTAAGAAATGTCCTTGTTTTTGACTGAAAAGCAGTTTTTTTTTCAATGAAGATAACATTAAATGAATCAGAAATACCGCCGAGACCTTGTTAATGTGGTAAACATTTTGGGTCAGGTAGTTAAATCTTTAATTCTAAGTCACCTGGACTGTTGCTCACCTGCATGGTCCTCTGCATCAAAGAGTCTGCTGAACAAACTGCAAATTGACTTGTTTTACATTGCCCCATCAGAGCAAACACAGAAAGTACTCATCGTAAACTCTCATGGCTAAAAGTAGAAAAAAGGCTTTCTTTAGGTACAATCACATTCTTTAGCAATACTGTTTATTCAGCCAAACTTGAGTTTTTACACAATCTAATTATCATTTGTAGTCAGATTCATAGTCATTCCACTAGATTAGCAGATGATGGTCAAATTACACTACCATGCCCAAAATCCAATGCTTTGAAAAAGGCAGTTATCTATCATGCCATCAAACTTTGGAATAGCTGCCCCCTCCACATACAGCAATCTAACAGCAAGGCCTCGTTCAAATACCACCTTAGAATGCATTACTTAATGGCTGAGCAATCATGCAGTCTGACAAGTATAATGTCCTTTTCTGCGTTGTTTCTTGTTCTGTTTGTGCCTTTTGATTGAATGATTGCTCTGGAGACTAATACCAACTTGTTTAAATGTAATAAAATGTTAGATTACGCAGCAGTAATGTGTTGTTGTATTACTGTAAACATAATGTTTTCTTTTTTCGGACCCCAGGAAGACTAGCTGGTGCCATAGGCATCAGCTAATGGGGATCCTTTTAAATAAATAAATGACTATTGTAGCTGGAAACAGCTGATTTTTAATGGAATATCTCCATAGGGGTACAGAGGAACATTTCCAGCAACCATCACTCCTGTGTTCTAATGCTACATTGTGTTAGCTAATGCTGTTGAAAGGCTCATTGATGATTAGAAAACCCTTGTACAGTTATGTTAGCACATGAAGAAAAGGTGTGAGTTTTCATTGAAAATGTGAAATTGCCTGGGTGACCCCAAACTTTTGAACAGTAGTGCATGTTTATAAGTCAACTTCTTCACTTGGTCCGAGAAGTGAAAACGTGTTCGATGTTGTATGTTATTTCACTACAAAGCTACTTTAGATTTTTTAAATTTGTTCTTGACATTGGTTCCACTGGTGATGCACGTCAGTAAATCAGTCAGTCTCTACTAGAATCCTCTTTAAACAAAATTGTGCCATTTAGGGGGTAAAATATACAGTTTGTGATTTATATATGGAAGCTTAACCCTTCTGGTGTCCTCATTTACAGGAACCAAAAAATATTGTTTCCTTGTCTGGAAAAAATCAAAAAATTCAGCAAAAAAATGCCCAAAATTTCTGAAAATTTGCAAAGCCTTCAGGAAGAAAATTCCAATAATTCCTTAAAAGTTTCCCTTAAAAGTTTTATTCAAAAAATATACAAAAAATCTCCCAAATTTGGCAAGAAAATTAAATTATATTATATATAAAATTATATATTTATATATAAAATATTTTTTGAAAAATTTTTTAAAATCTTCCCAAAAAAATCCTAAAAATATCTAAAGTGATTACATATATATCAGTAAAACTTCTAATATTTTCTTTAACAACATTCACAAAAAAATAAACCAAAATCCAGCAAAATTCGCTGGATTTTGGTTGATTTTTTTGTGAATGTTGTTAAAGAAACATTTTTTTAGCATTTCTTTTTTCCACCACAAAATGTTCAAAAATTTCCCAAAAATGTTGAAAATGTTGACATCAGAAGTTTCACTGTGAAAATATTTTTTTTCCACATTTTCAAACTTTCAAACCGGTCAGTTTGACCCGCAGGACGACACGAGGGTTAAAATCCCTAAAATTGTCTTTAGTTCCCCGTTTATGCTGGACAGCTCAAAACTGGATTTTAATCATACCCTGTTCTTTGAAGATAGTAGTTTGGTCCACTTAGGACCTTTTCCAGTGCTTTAAATGCAGATCCAGAGAAGGTAAAACCCACAAAATAGAACCGGAGTCCTATTCCATTAATCCTAGCTGTGATATTCAGGTGATCGGACCTGCTTTAAACACTCTAATACAGGGTGGGCCATAAGTTTCCATACATAGGAAAAGTAAACATTTTGCTGGACAACTGTTTTTATTTATATAATGTGCTCTACAATTACCATTGTTTCGAAAACACATATTAATACGTGTTTTCCACTGTTGATGAACTTGCATTAGCACCGTTGAAGTTATGCTTGTAATGACGTCGGTGATGCGTTCCTTGAGATGTTTTATGTTTTATGTCTCGTGTCTTCACCTGATCCACCATGGCCTTCAAGTGTCCCCAGAGATAACGTCAAACGCATCTTCTAGGGTATCTGAAACAAAAAAATATACATTATACATTTTTCTATGTATGGAAACTTATGGTCCACCCTGTATTTTTAAAGTAAACGCTATACATTTCACAGACTAGCAAGCTTTTCTAAAAACATGTTGCGTTCTGAGATTTGCGAGATACAGCATCCATAGTTGATAAAAAATATACAACTTCATGTATTTGATGTGACTTGAGTGCCATCCACAGGTTCCAGAAATTTCTGTTTCTTTACTTGTCATCCCATAATTTGAATATAAAACTTGGGTCACGTGATCACAGATGTTCATTTAGAGGAGGGACAGTCAGATAATCAAATATTCAACACAAATAAATCATCAACAGTTATGATCATTTGTGTGGAATTTTTGTTTCCCCCTTCTGGCAACAAGAATAATTACAGAAACACTCATCGTAGATCACTTTCTTTTTGTTTAGTTTCTGCATCAGAAACTTTTCTTACTGGAATCAGACTCCGATTTACGACAGATACCTATGATAAATTTTTAATTGATTTACTACCGTGAATAATTTAACCGACTCAACTGATAAGAGAGAAGATGAAGGACATGCATGTCGGAAAATGTAGTTCAGCATGTGCAGTACCTGGTTGCGCCACCAGGTGGAGCTTCTAACCCAAGGAGACGTTCACTCAAATTACTCACAGTTCCCTGTTTGCAAGCAGAGAGCAATGTGGGAGCTTAGCTATTAAAGGGGTACCATGAGAAAGTCTTCTGTGCTGTTTAATGCCCACCGGCCACTTCAACAGAGGTGAGTTAAAGTGCGCTATGACAGTGTAATTGGCTACGTAGATACAGCAGACTGGGTACAAAACGGTTTATTTAGGACATGGAATTCATTTAATGTTTTTAAATAATCGATTACTGATTGATAAGGCTGACATAAATTTTTTCAGTCAGTCTCTCCCTTTCTGATGTGAGAAAAAATGTTGTTGCCATGTTCTAGTGATGAAACGAGCTGTAGCTGATCCACACACAGAAAATGGCTAATGTGAATACAATCACTGTGTTTCAGTTTGAGTATAACTGACACTAGAATGCTTTTTTGGACTGTTTTCCAACAAACTTTTGGTTTCACAGCTGTCTGAGTGAACTACAGCCACCTGCATGTGAGGCGTTTCGGGAACAACAGTAAACTGTAGCGTCTATCGATAAGCAGACGTTCAGGAAGTGAGGAGTTTAATCTGTGCAAAGTTTACAGGAATGATTCCAGACGACCTCAAGGAAAATTAGCTTTTTAGATTTAAATATTTAGCTTTTAAATACCGAGTCTTGAGTCACGGACGGTGCCCCCCAGACCAACCGCTCTGAGCCGAGAAAAACCTTGAGACAGGATGAAAAAACAGTGACACGGAGATCTTGTTTTAGTGTCGGAAGAGCCTGGACTAGAATTTAATGCAGCTGCTCCGTCTCTTTTTCGTCCTCCAGATTTTACGCTCGAGACTCCGGCCTGCTGAAGTTTAAGATCCAGGCGGGTCTGCTGGGTCGGCCGGTCAATCACACCGTGCGCCGCTTGGTCGCCTTCACCTTTCACCCCTTCGAACCGTTCGCCATCTCGGTGCAGCGGACCAACGCCGAGTACGTGGTCAACTTCCACATGAGACACGTCTGTGCGTGAGGAGCTCGTGTAGAAGTGGACTCACACCTGGACACTGACTGCAGGCCCGTCAGGCTTCTGTTAGCGGCGAAACGGCAACAAACTTGTCCTCTGTCGGGAGGCACAACACACTTTGTTCGCTCAGTCGCCCTCTCCTCCTCCAGAGAAATCAGCGGTCCTCTCCCTGCATTCTTCCCCTGATGGAAACCACTGTTCTCTCCTCTTCGCCCCTTCATCACACAGTGGTCACTCCACCTGTGCCCCTCCTCCCGCTCAGTGAGAAGGCAGCAATTCTGGCTTTTTTCCTTTAGCCTCCCTCGTTCCCCCTTTCTCGGCAGAACAAAGAGGGGACCTGTGGGGAGGAGAGGCTGGAATAAGTGTAAATGGAGATGTGGAGAGAGTGATTGATGTGCAGCGGAGGTGGGAGCTGTAGGTAGCCGGACCTCAAAGGTGTTTTCTTTTTCCTGCCGTGCACATTCAGATCAGAATTGCTTGTCCAGCCGGTCCGCCACCAGCTGTCCGGCTCTTTATCCTCACGTGGATGGGGAACGAGGTCATTTTACTTTATATTGTTTTTACACTTTTTGTTTTTAATTAACATATTAATGTTTGTATATATTTTCTGCCAATAAAATCGTCTAAATTTTGCTTGCTGTGGCTTATTAACAAGTAGGAGAGTTTCTGTGCTGAGAAACTCAAACAGAACTTATATTAAGATCAGTTGGTGTATTTAATCATATATGCAGCAGAATATATTTACTCATAGATTGCATTTGTGTGTGTGTGTGTGTGTGTGTGTGTGTGTGTGTGTGTGTGTGTGTGTGTGTGTGTGTGTGTGTGTGTGTGTGTGCGCGTGTGTGTGTGAGCAGAAGAACCAGAAAAACAAATACTGCCTCCGGATGCAACAGATTCTGTATTTTTCCCATCATCCCTTTCCTGCACCTTATCTATTTCTTATTCAGCTGAAACTATGTTTGAACTGCATTCATCACATTTAATGTAAATGCTGGTCCCTGCAGTCTGCATCAGATCACAGTGTTGCTGTTCCATCTGCTCTCCACGTTACGTCACCGGACATCTGTTTTAGCTCGAATGTGTTGTTAAAAACACAGATACCAACAAATCTACAAATATGCAAATGGCCTAACGCCGCCCTCCCCCTCCCGACTCCTGCCGTCGAATATGTATAGCAAACACATGAAGGCAAGAGACAAGCAGCTGCAGAGAGGTCACGGCAGAGGGGAAAGCAGGTGCTGAGGGATTAAGTGTTCTGGTAGCCTCTGGTTACATACCGCACTGGACATGGGAGGTTTGTGTGTGCATGCAAGCAGACCAGCAGGGGTTTAAGGCAGAGAGAAGTATTAAAAAGATGACGGAGGGACGGCAGGATAGTAGAGGAGTGATAAAACGGAGATCGATGTGAGTGCGGCTTTATGTGGCTGCTTAGCACGGTAAATGCTATCTTGTAGATCAAGGCTTAAGGAGGCCATGTTATGTCATTGTCATTATATTGTGTTTGTGTAAGCTGGTGTGTGACAACAAGCTGTGATAATCAACTAATTACAGGAAGCGCACACAGCGGGCGCAGACAGGCCTACATATAGGAGGACACAGTGTTTGTTGTCCTCGCAAACAGATTGCTTCTAGAAATCGAGAGTTTCTACAGCTTTCTGCATGAAATTCACACCCTAACTCGACTTAAACCTAAAACTGAGCAACCGGCAGCTGTTCACTTTCCCCTCGCACGTGTTTTAAAGCCAATAAGACTCGGTGGAGTGAAAGTTGCTGCTGCTGGAGTCTTGGTTGTGAGCTCAGAAAATAGATTACTCCATGAACCCAATGCCTCCTGAGTACAATGACAAACATGTTGTATGTCTCATTCCTAAGAATCAGGTAAACTCAGAGCCTTCTCCCTGACCTTGGTTGCTACGGAAACATAACTGCTCTCTGCTTGGTAACCTAGTCTTTTTCTAATTGCTGTTGTCTTGGCAACAGCGCAACCAATGTAATCCAGAAAAGGCCACGATTCCTAAGTGTTTCCTGTTGCAGCGTTCCTCTTCACAGAGACCGATCACACGTTGCAGCGTTTAGACAGCAGGAAACCCTGAAAATCCACAAACCGTGTGATGCTGTGACTCTGCAGCTACAGCAAGAGTGACAGTGAACTGCAGCACATATGTGTCTGCAAATATTAATGATGTATTAACTACTAAATTTAATTTGCAGGGGGTCTCCAATGCAGGGACACCAGATCCTTGATGTTCTTTGTTCAGGGGGTGTTATTTGGTCACAACAAAATAATTTGAATCCCAGAAAACATTACAGCAACTTACATTCAACCCAAACCTAAACCTACAGTCAGATCCGTAAATATTTGACACAATGTTCAGCATTTTGGCTCTGTACACCTCCACAATGGATTTGAAATGAAACAGTCAAGATATGCTATAAGTGCAGACTTTCAGCTTTATTTTGAGGGTATAAACAACCAAATCAGGTGGAGGAATTGCAACACATTTTAGATGTGCCCACCATCTTTTTCAGGGACCAAAAGTAGTAGTCTAGAGTTAATTTCAAGTGTGGTATTTGGAATCTGGTGAGGTCAACTCTCAGTATGAAGTTCAAAGACTATCACTATCAGTGAAGGAAGCCATCATTAGGCTGAAAAATCACAAAAACCCATCAGAGAGATAGCAAAAACATTAAGTGTGGCCAAATCAACTGTATGGCTCATTCTTAAAAAGAAAGAATGCACTGGTGAGCTCAGCAACGCCAAAACACCAGGAAGACTGCAGGAAACAAATGTGGTGGATAACAGAAGGATCCTTTCCCTCATCAAGAACAAAAAAAAAAACACATCAAGAACACTCCAGGAGGTAAAAGTCAACAATTAAGACAAGACTTCACCAGAGTGAATACAGACGGTTCACCACAAGGTGGAAACCATCGGTGAGCCTCTAAAACAGGAAGGGCAGATTAGATTAGACCAAAAAACATCTAAAAGATTTTAAAAAGTTCTGAAACAACATTCTATGGACAGATGAGACAAAGATTAACTTGTGCTTGAATGATCGGAAGAAAGGAGTATTGAGAAGGGAAGGAACTGCCCAAAATCTAAAGCATACCATCTCATTAGTGGTGCATGGTGGTGGTAGTATCATGGAAACCTCATCAGTGAAGCATGGTGGTGGTAGTATCATGGCCACCTCATCAATGAACCATGGTGGTAGTAGTATCATGGCCACCTCATCAGCGAAGCATGGTTGTAGTAATATCATGACCATCTCATCAGTGAAGCGTGGTGGTAGTATCATGGAAACCTCATCAGTGAAGCATGTTGGTAGTAGTATCATGGCCACCTCATCAGTGAAGCATGGTTGTAGTATCATGGCCACCTCATCAGTGAAGCACGGTGGTGGTAGTACCATGGCCACCTCATCAGTGAAGCATGGTTGTAGTATCATGGCCACCTCATTGGTGAAGCGTGGTGGTAGTATCAAGGCCACGTCATCAGTGAAGCATGGTGGTGGTCTTATCATGGCCACATCATTATTGAAGTATGGTGGTGGTCGTATGATGGCGTGGACATGTATGGCTGCCAATGGAACTGGTTCCCTTATATTTATTGATGATGTGACTGCTGACAAAAGCAGCAGGATGAATTCTGAAGTATTTCAGGGAATATTATCTGCTCTTGTTCAGCCAAATGCGTCAGAACTCATTGGATGGGGCTTCAGAGTGCAGATGGACAATGACCTGAAACATACTGTGAAAGCAACCAAAGAGTTTTTTAAGGAAAGAGGTGAAATGTTCTGCAATGGCCAAGTCGGTCACCTGACCTGAATCCAGCTGAACTGCATTTCATTTGCTGGAGACAGAACTGAAGGGAAAATGCCTCAAGAACAAGCAGGAAGTGAAGACAGCAGCAGTAGAGGCCTGGAAGAGCATCACCAGGGACAAAAGCCATCTGGTGATGTTTATGGGTTCAAGGATTTGGAACCAAATATTAAAAGTGGCAGTTTGATTTATAATTTTGTTAGTTTGTCCAATTACTTTTAGTCCCTCAAAAAAAAACTATAAATGTGTATATGAAATACACATTTTCCGACACTGTTCACCTCATCTGGATGTAAAAACCCTCAAATTAAAGCTGAAAGCTTGCACTTAAAGTACACCTTGATTGTTTCATTTTAAATCCATTGTGGTTGTGTGCAGAGCCAAAACACTGAAAATCGTTTCAATGTCCAAATGTTTATGGACCTGTCTGTAATTCTACCCTTTCAACCCTAAAACCAAGTCTTCTGAGGGTTTGAGGACTGACCAAACGCTTCTCATGTTGCAGAAATATCAGTAGGATTTGAAGTAAAATGATCCACACAAACATGGTCGGCATGTGGAAGGCACCTGGCTGTAATGAGTTTAATGTGGGTCTAAAATGTCATGAAATAAGACAGACTAATGTGCAGTGATTCCCATACCAAGAGGGAAAGATTGTCAGCTGCCTCAGCTAATTTGAAGAAATTGATATTCGCTGATCAACCACTGCTTTAAAACCACTGACAGGTGAAGGGAATAACATTGATTACCTCGTTACAGTGGCACCTGTCAAGTAGCGGGTTGTATCAGGCAGCAAGTGAACAGTCAGTCATTGAAGTTGATGTGTTGGAAAGTAGGAAAATGGTTATAACCTGAGTGACTCTGACAATTGTGACGGTTGGACGACTTGGTCAGAACATCTCCAGACCTGCAAACCTTGTGGAGTGTTCCTGGTAGGCAGTGGCTACCAAGTAGTCCAAGGAAGGACAATTGGTGGAACCTGAATGTTAGCTTTGATAGAAAGTTGGAAGAACATACAGAACATCACATTTTTTTGTGTATGAAGTGTCAGAACTGGACAATGGAGCAATGGAAGGAGAATCGGTCTAATGAATCACGTTTGTTTTATGAGAGGACAGTCAGGTGTTTGGTTTACGTCGCAAAGAGATGGCAGCAAGATGGGAAACAGGCAGTTGATGTTCTGGACAGTGTTCTGTCAGACAACCCTGAGTTCTGCATTCATGTAGATGTTACTTTAACTTTTAACTAAACACTGCTGAGGGTTGTCCACCCTTTCATGGTGACAGTATTCCCTGATGGCCTCTTCCAGTAGGATAATGCTCGCTGCCACACTGCAGACATTGTCCGGGAATGGTTTGACGACCACGACCAAGAGGTCAAGATCTTGACTCGGCCATGATCTGAGTGACTTTGACAAATTCTGATGGTTGATCAGAACATCTCCAAACCTGCAGTTCTTGTAGGGTGTCCCTGGTATACACTGGTCACCAAAAGTGGTCCAAGGAAAGACAACTGGTGAACTGGACACTCAAAGCTTGTTGATGCACTTTGAGACTGACGGCCTGTTTAGTCCAATCCCAGATTGGTGAAACCTGATTGCCAGCTTTGGTAGAAAGGTGTCAGATCATGCATTGAGCTTCAAAGGGCGACATGAGCGTCAGAATTGGAAAATGGAGCAATGGAAGGTGAATGGGACTAATGAATCATGTTTTTACTTGGGATGAGATGGCTACAAGATGGGAAGGTGCTAGTGTGATGTTCTAGTCCTGCATTCATGTGGATGCTACTTTGACATCTCGCAGACCGCATCTAGCCTTTCATGGCAGCTATTCCCTAATGGTCTCTTTCAGCAGGATAACAATCCCTACCGCATTGCAAACATTGCTCTGGAATGATTTGAGTTCAAGATCTCGACTCAGCCTCCAAATTCACAACATCTCAGTCCGATCAAGCATCTGTTGGACGGAGGCTTCACCTTGCGACTTCTAGGACTTGAAGGATCTGATGCCAACATCATGTTGTCTGATACCACAGGACACCTTAGATAGTTGGAGCTGTTTTGATGGCACAAGAAGAAGCTACACAATACTGGATGGGTGGTTTTAATGTTGTCGCTGACTGGTGTATGTATCCACATATTTAATCAAATGTGACTGATGATAACTCATCATTACATGTTGTGCTTGAGGGTAAAAAAGAGACACCACAAATCAAAATGTGCCTTTTTAATAATGAATGAACAGAAAACAGATAAAGCTCCTGATTTGAAAAAGGAAGTATGATAAATTTGCCATTTATTTTACTTGTTTTGCTTCCCACGCAGTGTCTCGTGGTGGTGTTTATGAACTTGAAGTGATTTTTCTTATGCCATGTACCCGACAAACTTTGACAGAAACAAAGGAGGCAGCCAAAAAGAAAAAACTAATACATCTGTATTTACGATCCTTTTCTTGCCAAAGCCAAAGTCCTCTTCTAGCTGCCGTGCCCTGATGCAGAGCAAAACTGTTTTCCCCAAGAAGCATGCTCTCCAGCAGCATTGCTTGTTACTGTAGTTGCAGAATCACCGCATCAACATCAGTCCACTCAGCTCTGATGGATTTATGAGCATCACTAAGAGTGGAGCAGCGATGGGGAGGGATGTGGTTCAAGTTTAATACTCAAACTGCTGGAAAAAATATAGGAAGGCTGGTGGAGGAGGAACAGAAAATCATATGGATACACAGTGAGCGAAAAAAGGTCAGAAAAGATTTACCAGGAGGGGATTTCATTATCTGTGACATATAAAAAAAGCCGACAGGATGTCCACTGATGACTGAAGGGCCTCGGTTTTATTACTCTGGGGATGGCTGCTGCATTTCTTCTGTCTGCGTGTTTACCATCAGGGGGTTACTCCCTTCTGGATTGGTGGGTAAACCCACTCTGTCATTATTTACACATTTCACTCAGTTATAATGCATAAGATACCACAACTGGAACAAACAGGGCAATTTATTTGAAAATATAGTGTACACAAGCAACACAGCAACCTCCAGTTCTCATAAAACGTCTGAATGGCAAAAAATGCAGTTCCTTGAGTGTCCACTTGAGGCTCCAAAACCAAATTGGTCCCCGTAGACTCCCATGTTAAAATGTCCAACTTTATTGCAGAAATAAACATGTTTACAGACATTCATGACGACTGTTTCACAGTTGTTTTTATTTATATATGACTCACCTGTTTCAACTTTCATACAGCTTTCTTTGGTGTCTGTAATTCTGTATGAAATACAAACTACGCCCCCTGGGGTTCAGCGCAAGGAATGCATTTACTTATGGCTAATTTTAACATTTTTTACTCTTTTATGTAATATGTACATGGAGAATTTCTTTGACACACACGAAGCCAGTGGTTTAAGGTGGGTAATAAAGGGGAAGGTTACGCTGCTAGCTGCGTAGCTAGCTTTGGTGAAATATTTCATTATAAGATGTATGTACCACTACAGTATGTGTGCACTCAGTATGTTACACAGCTAGCATGTGTCAAACTAGCTAAACTAGTTTTCTTTTAATTACACATTTGGGCTATTTGACTGTCATCATAGTCAAGCAGCTGAATAGCATGTTAGCTAATTTGAGCCCAACTTCCTGCCGCACAGTCCGGTCTCTCAAAAGTTGCAATTTTTTTTAACGTACACAAAACAAATTCTGGTCCAGAAAAGAAACAGAAGGAGTTTTATTTCGCATTGGAATCGCAAAAATTGTCATCGGAGTAAAAAAAGTTCTGATTGAGTCGCCTAAGTGCACAGAGTTGGGTAGAAACAAGGTCTTATTCTACTTTTCTCGTCCACTCGAGTCATGTGCTGTATGTTGCATCTACATATTCACAGAATAGACATTATTGCCAAGAGTGCAAACTGTTGCCAACAATTTTTTGGCTGTGCATCGACTCTCGAGGACTTGGGTTGATGACATTTACGTCATGCAGACCCTTGCAGAAGTCAAGTGTAACAACGGCCTAAGACTTGATGAGAAGGGTGCAACACAGAACAGTCCATGGCCCACAGATGTATATTTGTATAATATACCAACACATTATAGACAAGCCAACAACTGAATTATACAAGAAAATTATACCATTGTTAAGGCTCATGAATGTAAAATTTCTTGGACTTTCAAGCACTTGACCCCCATCCCTGCTCTTCCTCCATCCAATAAAATACAACCCATGACTATAATTAGATGTATTTATGTATATTATACAGATTCAGTCTGACTCACCAGCTGTTTCCTTTGTGCATTTCATTCCGCTTTCTCCTTTTAAAACCCTTTTTCACTACAGGAAACAATAAAAGCAGCAAGCTACATGGTGAAAATGGCAGACTTTGTCGAAGATGTGGATCATGCATTGTTCTCTTGCCAGTAGATTATCCAGTTTAATGACAGATTTCAACCAAAACAATACCCCTGCCACTATTCTGCAGGGGCACCATCACTACATCCTGGGCTTAGCGCCACCTAAGGTGACTGAGATTGGTTTAAAGTAGTATAAGCAAGTCAGAGTGTTTCTTTTCCCCCGATAGCAGAATGATAATAAGGTGCAGTCAGACCATTCTTCAGAGCTGTAGATATGCAAAACTAGACTCTGAGGGTTTGTCCATCTTTAGATACAGTCCATGAACACACAGCAAGAAAATTAGCCTTCAGACTAACTGCTAGCTTCTGTTAAATGACAATCGCAAAGGATTTCTGACACCGAAACATACAAGATGTTCCCCTGAACGGTAGCTAGTGTGTTGGGATTTCAGTATTTTGAAATGTAACTACAAGTTTAGTTGACATCTTTAAAGTGCTTAAAGATGCATTACAATAAAAAATAAATAAATAAATAAAACAATAGTACCCAGTCTCTGTAGAATCTGTGGCTACTCTTTATAATGAGGTCTACTCTGGTGGAAATCAAGCTTTTAACCTCATTAACATGTCCAGGTGGAGTCTTTGTTAGCTGGAAGACGTGTCATGAGCGAAATGAGCAGCAAATACCATTAATGAGCATTTGCATCATGAAACTGCAGCATACTCATGACAAGAAAACAGATTTGTACTCATACCTAACAAACCTAAACATCTTATCTTGCAGGGACTTTCTGTATCGTGATTCTTTTATAGAATTTATTTCTGGTTCGAACATGTATATCTGAATTCTACCAACATTAAAACTGACAGTTACATTTAGGCCATTTTAAGGGGATGATTTTAATGGGGAAAAAAGTGACTGATGACCAGAGAGCAACTATAAAAATCCAAAATCGAAAGTTGAATTTCTTTGAGGATTAAAAAAAAATTATAATGATACAGTCAACATGTACAACATTTTTCCAAGTGTCCACAGGCGTTACCAATATTGGGAAAAAATGGTGGCTCTAAATACTATAGTTTATTATTTACATTTTTAATTTATTTCCATACATGGCAATTAAAAAAACAAAAAGAAATAGAATAAAGTGATTTTGATGGAAAAATGTCTAAATATGTAACTTTGATACTCAAAGTTGAGTTTTTATGGTTTTGATCAACAACCAGTGACTTTAAAAACAAAAATGTCTTTTTATAATTAAGAAGAATCGACACTTCTTCTCTCAACAAAAACAAAAGCCGAATTTCTTTATTAAAAAAAACACATTTTTTATTTACTTTTTTATTTGTTTATTTTTTACTACTTAGATTTTTAATTTGTTTCCATATTTGTGTCCACAGTGTGTCAAGTAAACACTGCCTACAGTTCAGCCCGAAATGATGTTTGTGGAGTTTTTTTTTTCTAGTTTTGTTGGTCCCAGTTGAGGCATTTAAGGTTTTGTAGTCGCACATATTACATTTAAATAATCTGGTTAAAGGAAAAGATTTATTGAAGGCAATTTTTTAAAATTGATAAATAAAATTCAGTGATTTTGATGCAAAAATGTCTAAATATGTAACCCAGAGATGAGTTTTTAGGAGTTATCAGCGACCAGAGAGGGACTTTAAATACAAAAATACACTACCGTTCAAAATTTGGGGTCACTTAGGAACGTCCTTATTTTTGAAAGAAAAACATTTTTTTCTCAATGAAGATCACATTAAATGAATCAGAAATACAGTCTAGACATCGTTAACCCTTTGATGCGCAGCATGGGTCAGGAGATACTCATTTTCCATTGGATTTTAGTCACTTTTGATCCATGTTGAGCATCAAAGGGTTAATGTGGTAAATGGCTATTCTGGAAACAGCTGATTTTTAATGGAATATCTCCATAGGGGTACAGAGGAACATTTCCAGCAACCATCACTCCTGTGTTCTAATGCTACATTGTGTTAGCTAATGGTGTTGAAAAGCTAATTGATGATTAGAAAACCCTTGTGCAATTACGTTAGTACATGAATAAAAGTGCGAAACTGTCCGGCTGACCCCAAACTTTTGAACGGTACGTCTTTTAGGTGCATCGACTCTTCTCCTCTGAACAAAAAGCTTCTGTTCTTTTGATTTAATACGGCAAATCCACGAGGCTTAGAGCACCGGACCCTTCCTCCACCTCTGCACCCTTCATATCCTTGGCCTGTTATTGTTATCGACCACCCCGCTATTGTTCCTCCCCACCGCAGCACATAACGCTGTAACAGTGTCAACATTTCATATCGCACAAATCAGCGCTTTATCCGCCTGTGCAGCTCGCAGAGCCTCCTGGCGAGAGCCGCCGAGCCACAGCAGCAGCTAATGAGCCGGGGGGAGCTGGGAGGCAGCGCCAAATATTGACGGCTAATATTTGATTGAAGGCTCCCCGGGCTCGCAGGTGTGTGTGTGTGTGTGTGTGTGTGTGTGTGTGTGTGTGTGTGTGTGTGTGTGTGTGTGTGTGTGTGTGTGTGTGTGTGTGTGTGTGGAAAGAAACTAAAACCACACACACACACACACACACACACACACACACACACACACACACACACACACACACACACACACATTGCAGTACTTCATCAGGGGCGTCCCGAGGCCTCTGCACCACACTGGGGTAAACACAGCGCCGGACGGTGGCAGATCCTTTCTGACTGACTTCATTTGTTGCCCACAAACACTCGCTTGGACTCATGCAAACACCGATATTTCTCCTGCATCTGTACGACACACACATCCGACTGAGCAACAGTTGGGGGTTTTGGGTGGAAGTCGCAGCATCGCTCGACCTAAAAACACAAACTACCAGGAGGTATTCTGTCAATAAACTGGAACGATTTCGTGTTCGGTGTTGGGAGTGGAATGAAGAGCGATCGTGTCTGTTCTGTGATTAAAACCAGCTTCAGCAGCAGATTCATAGGATTCAGTTCCTGCAGAGAAAAGGTGCAGATGGTCGCCGGTAGCAACAGGTGATCAGAGTTCTCCACCTGCTGGACAAACATCAAACCTGCAGCTTCTCCTCGGCCTCATTTCTCACCTTTCTGTCCTGGAAATGAAATAAAAACATGCAAGAAACACGAGGAAAAGTGTTCACTTACGGACTTTTTCTTCAGCATAATAAACCTAATATGCAGCAAGTGTTTTTCACGTCTTTGTGGTATTTTGAATGTTTTGTAGTATTTTTGACTCTTTGTGCTTTTGTGTGTACTTTTGTATCTCTGTGATTATTTTTGCTTTTCTTTGTGGTGTTTTTGAGACTGGAACTTTTGTACGTCTTTCTGGTAGTTTTTTCTTCTCTTTGTGGTACCTTCTTTTTGTGGCCATTTTGTGTATTTTTATGGTCTTTTTGTGGTACTTTGCATGTTTAGTTGTACTTTTGTGATATTTTTGTGTTGCTTTGTGGACATTTTGAGACTCTTTGTGATTGTTTTCCATGTTAGATTTTATTTTTGAAACCTTTTATGATACTGTGTATTTCCTTCTGGGATTTTTTTCATGTCTTCATGGTACCTTTGAGGGTTTTGTGGTATTTTTGAAAATCTTTGCGGTACTGCCACATCTTTGTGACCATTTTGTGTATTTTTGTGATCTTTTTTGTGGTACTTTTGTATCTCTTTGAGTACTTTTGCATCTCGTTGTGGTGTTTTACACCTTGTGCTACTTTTGCATGTTTTCTAGTACTTTTGTGTTTCTTTATGGACATTGTGAGACTCTTCGTGATCCTTTTCCATTTTATGTGATACTTTTGAAACCCTTGGTGGTATTTTTGTACCTCTTTGCATACATTTTCATCTCTTTGTGGCTATTTTGTGACTCTTAGGAATACTTTTGCGTTTTTTTTTTTAGGTACTTTTGCTTTTGTTTATGACACTTTTGAATGTTTTATGGTATATTTAAACTCTTTGTAATGCATTTGTACCTCTTTGTGATTATCTTAAGACAGTGATATTTTTGTTTTTCTTTATGGTACTTTTAACCCTAACCCATTTTGTGTATTTCTGTGACTGTGTGGTCCTTTTGCATCATTTAGTGTATTTTTGCATCTTTTTGTGGTAATTTTGTATCCCGTTGTGGTATTTTACATCTTATTGTGGTACTTTTGCATGTTTTGTAGTACTTCTTTGTTACCTTTGTGTGTCATTTTGAGACTCTTTATGATTCTTTTCCATGTTATGTGCACTTTTTTTTATCTCTTTGAATACTTTTGCGTCTCTTTGTGGCCATTTTGATACTTTTGTAATTTTTTAAGGAATTTTTGCATCTGTTTGTGGTACTTTTGAATGGTTTGTGGTGTAATATTTTGTAGCTTTTTTGCACCTCTCCCTAGCAATTTTACATCTTTTTGCGTCTCTTTGTGATCTATGTGTACTTTTTCATGTCTTTGAGGCCATTTTGAGACTCTCTGGAGAACTTTTGTATTCTTTTACTTATTTTTTTTTTGCATTTGTCTGTGGTACATATGAATGTTTTTTGCTACATTGAAAACTCTCTGTGGTACTTTTCATTGTGCTAATTTGCATCTCTTTGTGCTGTTTTGCATTTCTATGTGGTACTTTAGAGATTATTTGAGGTGCATTTGCATCTTTGTGTGGCTGTTTTGCACCTCTTTATAGTTGTTTTGCATCTTTTATGGGGTCTGCTGGTCATTCAGTGTCTCTGTGTGTCTCTTTAGTGTCTGATCGTCACTGTTTTACACTGATTAGATTGACTTCCCAACATCAAATGTAAATGTACTGCTGGGATTTATATATATGCTCCTAGTAATGATCAGATTTTCTCTCATATACATATGTTCTTTTTTTGGTGATATTTGCTGTTTATATCTTACTGAAGAAGACAGTTGCAATAAACAAGATGTTTTCTGGATCAGTTGCTTTTGAAACATGGCAAATATAGAAATTTAACACACTCTGTCACTACATAAACTTTCCAAAGAGACAGATTTTGTAACAAGAAAAAGTCTAAGTCCTACTGTTTAGCTGTGATACAATTAACTGGGAATGATAGTGGAATTTTGTTGTTAAGTTTTGACCACAAGAGGGGGCTAAAGTGTGTGCAGTACAGTTACAATACAGGTAACACAGATGATTCCTTTATTACAGAATTAAACTCCTTTTATCAAGTAGTTAAACTTTTGGAAATCAAAAATATTTCCAAAAATCTATAAAAGAAATCTTGACCTGTCAATGGAAACTTATTCTCGACTTCTGTAAATGGCAGACTAAGGAGGACATTGTTGTCAGGCAGAACTCAGGACAGGAGCACCATTTGGGGAAGGTCCTTCATGGTTTCCAAAGCTAATGCTAATGTTAGCCTCATTAGCTACTCAGTGTGCTAACACTACAGACTTGTGGTGACGTTGCCACTAAAATAAAACTTATCTCATAGTTTATGCTCAGTAAATTTTGAGGAAGTCAGAGATGGTGATAATTTAAGATAGAAAGTGATTCTCCCAGTTCTTTTGCATTTCATCCTGAAACTGCTACTTAACTAAAACTACTTCATTTTCTGTGCATTATTGCCTCATCCTGATAGATTGTGTTGTAGCTGCAGTTTTAGTCCTTTTGGTTTGCTTCCTCTTCTGCTGACTTGTTTTTATTACAGTTTTCATGACTAATCTGGACAAGTTTAGCTAACTGATACATTTTCAATGAGCAAATAAACACAAATAATTATATTAAATAATATATATTTTTATATTTTATTTACATTTTATACTCAGAATTCAGGATTGAACAGTGATTCTGTAATGATTGAAGTTATTGTGCAAAAAACTGTTCATTCATTTATTTATTTTAATTTTAATGGCTAATGTGGACAAAAGCAAACAGTTGAAATTTAGCAGTTTAGCCAGTGGACACATTTACAATTATATATATATATATATATATATATATATATATATATATATATATATATATATATATATATATATATATATATATATATATATAAAGCAAAATAAATAAATAACAAACAAAAAAACTGACACAATATTAAATTTAATTAATCTTAGTTTTAATGGCTAATCTAGACAAAGGGGATAATGGGAAATTAGCCTTTTAGCTAGCTGACCCAATTACAGTTAGCAAAACTTAGTAACTCACAAAATAATTATGTTTTCATACCCAGAATTGTGTTTTTAATGGCGACTTTATAACAGTTTTAACATAAGTACGTGCATTTTTTCTTAGTTTTAATGGCTAATCTCGACAAAGGGCTAGTGGAAAATTAGCCGTTTAGCTAACAGACATACATTTGCAATTACCAAAGGAAAAAAAAAACAACAAAAAAAAATCCCTCAAAATATTAGGAATTCCATTTTGTAACCGCGATTCTGTGATGTGTTGAATCATTGCGCAAAAACAACTACAGTTAAAAAAAAAAAGAAAATAAATAATTTAAAGCAGGCGGATGAATGGGCGGCGCATGACGTTAGAGGTCAGCTGACCGGTTTGTTTTGCTGCTCGAGCTCGTCCCGATAAAAACACCGCGGAGGAAGAAGAAGCGACGACATTTAAAAAAAACAAACCGCTGCTGCTTCTCGTCCTCCGCTCCGGTTTCCAACAAACAGCCACGGACACTTTTGTAACCCGTTTTTAGCTTTTATATCTCCTCTTTCGAACGTTTTTTTGTGTTACTACCTCCTGGTTTTCCTCCACTGCCAGCCGGCTGACTTTGACGCAGTATGCCTTCAGAAAAAACCTTCAAACAAAGAAGGACGTTCGGTACGTTTAACCTTTTAACAGCCCCTTGCTTTTATTAACATTTCACTTTGTGTGCTTGTCTTTGAGGCTTTTAGCTGTTGTCTGAATTTCTCCGTGAACTGAGCCGAAGTCACAAACGGCTTTAACGCGAGCAGGTCAGGTAGCAGTTAGTAATTATCCCAGTGGGGAGCATTAGCCTTCATTTTGTCAACAGACTTCTGCTCACAGATTTGTTTCAGGACTTAACCTACAGCCCCGAGGCCTTGTGCCCGATTAAACTGATTCTAAACGCTTCTTTAAACTCACACACACGCAGGTTTAGGTGTAGATTGAAGCAGAATGGTGTGATTTCTGCTCGCAGGCCTGTTTTTTTTCCTGTGTTTACTTGTGTGAGAGCAGTGGGAGAAAAACAAAGTGGTGTCGAAATGCAGGGCAGAGAGAAGCTGCAGGATTGGGGGATGGGACAAGAGAGGAGTTCAAAACGGGGAAACAAAACAAGAAAAGCCTCCTAAAAACGTGGACTTTACCTCCCTTTCTTTGTGTTCGCTGTGTGGGCAGCAGACTGATGCAGATTCTAGTTTCAGTCTTCTCTGCCCACTTAAAGATGAAGACAAAGGCCTGAAAGCACGTTGTTTTTTGGTGTTTTTCCTCAAGATAAGGTTAATTAAAATGCTACGAAACTCTACTACAGTTCATTTGGTTGACAAGTTTAGATGTTTTTAATATTTATAAACAAAAGTAGTCATGGTAAGTTTGATTATGATACAATAACCCACTTAAATTCAGCACATTTAGGTCTGTTATATTGTTAAAACGGTTAAAAATCTTGCATAAAGTCATGTGTACAAATGTCTTAATTACTGGTAATACAGACTAGTAGAGGTATAATAGGATTAAATCCAAATATATGGTGCATTTAGGGTCTAAAGTTTACTATTTAAGTTTTAAAACCCAGAGTATTCATGTTAAATTTGATTGATACAAAAACCCACTTAAATTCAGCACATTTAAGTCCACTAAATGGCAACTGCAGTTGAAAATCTTGCAGAAAATCATGTTTGCAGATGTCCTAGTGACTAGTCAAACAAACTAAAAGAGATATAATTTGATTATATCCAAAGATAAAGCACATTATGGATCTAAAGTTTACTATTACCGTTGTAAAACCCAAGATATTCTCACTAAGTTTGATACAATAACTCACCTAAATTCAGCACATTTAATTCCACAAAAATGTTTAAAATGGTTGAAAATCTTGCAGAAAATTATGCTTACATATGCCTTAATAACTGATTTTTGATAGTAATACAGACTCACAGATGGATAATTTCATTAAATCCAAAGATATGGCACATTTAGGGTCTAAAAGTTATCATAACAGTATTCATGGTAAGTTTGGTTATAATACAACGCACTTACCGGTAAATTTAAGACATTTTAAGTCCATAAAATGGTTAAAACTGTTGAAAATGAAGTCCTGCCAGCACATTGCTTTTCTCAAAATAGTATAAACCTTATTCTGTTCAGTGCTTCCTGTTCATTTAGTGTAGTTTAGTTGTTTGTAACACTTAAAATAAAATGTGATTATATTTGCATCACTCATTTAAATTCAGCACATTTAAGTGCATAATATGGTTAAAATGTCTGAAAACTTGCAGAAAGTTATGTGTGCAGATGTCCTAGTAACTGGTAATACAGACTAGCAGAGGTATAATGTGATTAAATCCAATGATATGGCACTTTTATGTCCATAATATGGTTAACACGGTTGCAGAAAGTCATATATATGGATGTCTTAATGACTGCTTTTGACAGTAATGCAAACTAGCAGAGGTATAATGTGATTAAATCTGAAGATATAGATCCATAATGTGCTGTATCTCTGGATTTTTATCATATTAGAGCTCTGCTAGTCTGTATTGCCGTCAAAGAGCAGTCATTTAGACATCTGTAGGCACAACTTTCTGCAAGATTATCAACCGCTTCAACCGCATTATGGACTTATAACATGCAGAATGTAAGTGGGTGGTATAAATATAATCAATGATGTCACAAGTAATTTTGTCTTCTGTGATAAAAACAACTAAACTTATCAACCAAATGAACTGGAACTGAACTGATATAGGTGTAAAACTTTCTTTTTAATGAAATGCAAAGCAGAGAAACGAGTGAATGCGTGATGTATTTAAGTAAAAATGAGTGCAGGTATTACCGTCACGCACACCAGCGTGTTTGTTATGCATATTTTTGAGGATTATGTTCTCGTTTGATCGAGTTAAAATGCAGAAAACTGTGTAGTGCGACAGAAAAAGAGCCGAGTTTAGACAGAACAAGGAGACCGTGACTCTTCCCAGTGTGTCTAAAAGTTACTGACTTCTGGTCCGACGTCATGTTATTCCAAATTTACACAACCAGAACACGTGAGGCGGCTGCCAGGAGAAACATCCTGTCACATGTGTTCAGCTGTGTTTCTGGAAAGTGGAGTTTCCTCTGAGGCAAGATTGATGTTGTTGGAGGACGTCTAACTCCTGGTTAGGACTCTGGTGTGAACATTCAGTTTGTCTTGCTGTTGTTTTTATTTTATCTGGGTGTTGGAGTTGATGCGCTACATCAGGGGTGTCAAAACATGACGACTTTGTAAAGAGTCAAAATTACAGAGAAGACATTAACTGCAGATAGTAAATTAGTAAAACTATAAATTTAAAATAATTTCTAGACCTCAACAAGTTGTTTTGATCATAAAGTAAAATACTAGATTGCTCATTGTTCTTTTGGCGTTTTGTGTCTCATTTTTGTAGTATTTTGTCTTGTTTTTGACTTGTCGATTGTCTCATATTTTTGTCGTTTTGTGTCTCGTTTTTGTCATTTTGTTTCCCTATTATCTCACTTGTGTTTTTTATCTTTTTTGTCATAGTGTTTTGCTTTATTTGTTGTTTTGTGTATCGTTTGTTTTGTGTTTTTTTGTCTTGCTTTTTTGTTTGTCTATTTTTTTGTTGTTTTTGTTTCTCGCTTTTGTCATTTTTTTCTCTTGTTTTTGTCATTTGTCCATTTTTTGTTGCTTTATATCTTTTTTATCTTTTTATTTTGTTTCATGTTTGTCTCATTTTTTGTCGCTGTGTCTCATTTTTGTAATATTTTGTCTTGTTTTTGTCTTTCTTGTCAGACTTTTATCGATTGTCTCATGTTTTTGTCATTTTGTTTCTCGTTTTTGTCGTTTTGTGTTTCCTTTTTGTCTCACATGTGTTTTTAGTCTCGTTTTTGGCATAGTGTTTTGCTTTATTTGTTGTTTTGTGTATCGTTTGTGTCGTTTTGTGTTTTTCTTGTCTCACTTGTGTTGTCTACTTTTTTGTCATTTTGTTTCTCGCTTTTGTCATTTTATGTCTCATTTTTGTCATCTGTCCATTTTTTTGTCGCTTTGTATCTTTTTTGTCTCTTTTTTTATTTTGTTTAGTGACGTTTGTCTCATTCTTTGTCGTTTTGTGTCTCATTTTTGTAATATTTTGTCTTGTTTTTGGTCTTTTTTGTCTCACTTTTGTTGATTGTCTCATGTTTTGCCATTTGGTTTCTCATTTTTGTCATTTTGTGTTTCCCTTTTGTCTGGCTTGTGTTGTGTATTTTTTTGTCATTTGGTCTCTCGCTTTTGTCATTTTGTGTCCCGTTATTGTCATTTGTGTAATTTTTTTGTCTCGATTTTGTTGTTTGTCCATTTTTTTGTCGCTTTGTATCTTTTTTTGTCTCTTTTTTAAAAAAATTGTTTTGTGTTGTCTCATTTTTTGTTGCTTTGTGTCTCATTTTTGTAGTATTTAGTCTGTTTTTTTGTCTTTTTTTGTCAGACTTTTGTTGTTTTGATCATAAAGTAAAATACTATATCATTCCATTCTAGATGCCTGTGGCTAAATGCTTTGTCCCTTTGTAGATAAACTGTGATCTGTAAGTTTTAATGTGTCAATGATAAACTGAGGCATAATATTGTGGAAATTGAACTTAATTTTCTTCAGAAATTTCAGGTTGTTCACAGTGTTTTGTAAAAAATAATAATAATAAATATGAACATTTTCAGAATGTAATTTTTTGTACGAAAACAAAAGAAAAATGTGTGTTATGGTTATTTATAGGTGATTATGTTGTGATTTTACTGGTCACTGGAGATCAGACTGGGCTGAATGTGGAACCTGAACTGAAATGAGTTTGACACTCAGGGTTAGGAACAAAACTGTTGTCATGAAGTGACTCAGAAAACCACAAGGAATCTTCCAGGCGTTGCTCGGCGGCTCTGACTAATTCCTGTTTCATGACAGAACAGAAACGTCGTCTTCTTTTCTTTGTTTGATTGAAAACCGATGACTCATGCGCTGTTTGCTTCTTGTTCTGGTCATGAGAGATGGACGCATCCAGAGTTCCTCATAATCAGAAGCAGGAATTAACTTGTAGTTGACCAAAAAGTTACATGTTTCCTCCGGTTTTAGCATGAAAACAGCGCTCCCTGGAGAGTAAACATTTAGCTAACGATGTGTAATCACTTTATTTGATTAGATTTGACTACAGAGAGAACAGTTTGTCTCCTGAGTAACCATTTTTATGGCAGGTCATGAGACTGAATCTGAGCTGTTCAAGTTTGTTGACTGAATTTTGACCGTCAGACCGTGTTGTTGTTGTTGATGATGTTGTCGGTGCAAAGTGCAGCAGGCCTCAGGTGTTGTTGTGTGTTTTGGCTCTCTTTAACCTGAGTTATGGAAAAGAGAGTGATCCATCCAATCAGGAAACACGATCCTTTGAGTTATTGGTGTAGAGAAAAGAGTAGACAGCAAAGATGGAGGAAAACGTGCAGACACACCTCAGTAAACCATAAACATTGTGTCAGAAGTTCTAGGAACCATCACAATATCTACTTTTATTGACTTTTTCTTTTCAGTTAATCAGTCGGTTGTGAGGATTGTCAATTCATGAATCTAAGATGACCTCAAATATCACACAACTCTAAAGATATTCAAATTACTGTCATAGAGGAGGAAAGAAACCAGAAAATATTCAAATTTATGAAGCTGGAAGCTGAAAATGTTGAATTTATTCCTTAAACATCACCTAAAGGATTAATAAATTGTCAAAATATTAGCAGATTAATCCATTAGTTGACAACTAATCGATTAATCATTGCAGCACTGAAGAAAACCAGATTATACTCAAATTTATTTTAATGATGAAAAATTACTCAAACTGACAAATCAAGTCTAATCAAGTCAAGAATCTTTATTGTCATTATTTATTGTCAGTTAGTTTTCACCCGTCACATAATGAAATTTTGTTGGTAGTACCGACTTAAAAGTCAGATTAAAAGATGTGGACAGTAAAACATACAGTGCATTAAATAGTAAATATACTTTAAAAGTAAGAAAATATACATGCAATTAATGATTAATTTGTTAGCTGAAAACTTAGCGATTAATCATCACAGCTCTGAAAAGAAAAAGGAAATATTGCAATTTAAAAAGCTGAAAATTTCTTAAAAGCTGATTAATCATTTGTCACAATAGTTGCTGATTAATTTATCAGTTGACAACTAATAAATTAATCATTCTGGCTCTAAAAGAAACTAGAAAATCTTCTGATTCAGGAAGCTGGAAACTGACTTTTTTTCTTTAAAAAAATTATCAACTAATCAATTGTAAAAATGGTTGATTAATGTATTAGATGATTAGTTAACTAGTTAATCATCGTAGCTCTAAAAAATATTCAAATTTAAGAAGCTGTGAAGTAACAATTCTGCCTTTTTCCCACCTTTTTCTTAAAAAAATATGCAAAATGACTCATCGATTTGCGATTTTAAAAAAAATAGCATTAGTATTACAGCTCTAAAATAAACTAGAAAATATTCAATTGTTTTAAAGAAAAAAATCACCTAAACCAGGTAATCGTTTGTCAGAATAGTTTGCAAATTATTTATTCGTTGACAAACTGTAAATATTCCAATTTAGAAGGCTGAATTCAGAAAATGTGGCCTTTTTTCTATTATCTGCTCAAATCGATCGATTATCAAACTAATAAATGAATCTTTGCAGCTCTGTCTTTGTTTTAATTAAAACTAAGTTGTATGTGTTTAACGTGTATTTGGAGGTAAATCAAACACACTTCTGAGTGCAAAATGAGCGGATCATGATTTTAATGTAATCTGCTAACGACTGGAACAATGTTGTTAGAACACGAGTGGATTTCAGGAAAGCTCATTACGTTTCCTCTGGAGAGCTTTAACTCCTCTAAGCAGTTTGTTCCCAGATGTGCTCGATATTAAGCTCCAACACTAACCACATTGTGTTATTAATTAATACTGTTCACAATAGATGAGATTAAATCCTGTTACAGCTGTTGCATTCTGTGGTTCAGACTCAGAAAACCTCCCAAACCTGTTGAGCCACACATTGTAGTAACAAACATGAGATAACAGAACACATTAACATACAGAGGAGGGGTTTGAACGACTGTATGCAAACTACTGCCGTCTGTCACCTCATTTTTGAGATTTATCAGCTGATTCTGGTCTGTTTTTCTGCCCCACAGAGCAGCGAGTAGAAGATGTGCGACTGATCCGAGAGCAGCACCCCAACAAGATTCCGGTGAGTAGGAATTTAACCCTTGCGTCGTCCTGCAGGTCAAATGGACCCGTTTTAAAGTTTGAAAATGTGGAGAAAAAAATGTATTTTCACAGTGAAACTTCTGAAGTCCACATTTTCAACATTTTTGGGAATTGTTTAAACTTTTTTTGGTGGGAAAAAAAGAAATGCTAAAAAAAAAATGTTTCTTTAAGAACATTCACCAAAAAAAATCAACAAAAATCCAGTGAAATTCGCTGGACTTTGGTTGATTTTTTTTTTGTGAATGTTCTTAAAGAAAATATTAGAAGTTTTACTGATATATATGAATCGCTTTAAATATTTTTAGGATTTTTTTTGGAAGGTTTTTACTCATTTTTTGAAAATATTTACAAGAATTTTCTTGCCAAATTTGGGTTTTTTTTTATATAAAACTTTTTAAGGGAAACTTTTAAGGAATTATTGGAATTTTCTTCCTGAAGGTTTTGCAAATTTTCAGAAATTTGGGGGATTTTTTTGCAGAATTTTTGGCTTTTTTTCAGACAAGGAAACAGTATTTTTTGGTTCCCGTAAATGAAGACAACAGGAGGGTTAAAGAGCAGAAGAGTAGCAGCGTGATGTGCAGAACAGCACGCAGGAACTCCTGCAACGCAAACCGACACCGCATACTTCCTGGTTGCGCTCTGAGCTGGTATTTTTGAATGTCATCTGCACGTTTCTGCTCATAGATGGAGGTTTCATTTGGCTGGTTTCCGTCACCAGCAGCTGAGAAAAGGCTGCGCTGGTTAATGAGTTAGCGTCGCCATAGCAACCGCTGCCAAACAAACGCCCGCCTTATGGTTATCGTTCTGAGATAGAGTATCGCTGCAGCCCTCCATCTGCTGCAGCCCAGCGTTTGTTTCCTGTGTTCTCTCTGGGGGCTGTGAAGTGCCGAGTCATGGTTCAGCGTTGAGACCAGAGGCAGATGCGCTGTGTCACTGTAATGTAACTCCATCCAGACATCCACAGCGGAGCCTGGAGGGGGTTGGAGCACCAAAAGACTCCGTGACGGCTTGATTGTAGCTCCCAGAGTGAACACTGGGCCTCAGTGGGGTTTAGAAATACAAATATCACAGTTTCACATCGTTCAAAATGGTAAAGATTAAAAGATACGGCCTAATTATGATGATTTCTAAGAATAAATGTTTACATGCTGATATATTACAGATAAGTATTAACTTACAATAGAGGATGGGAACAAATCAATATAATATCATTTTCTGCATAATTTAGTATTTAAATCAGTCAGGTGAAGTTTTATAAGAAGTAATATTATACTTATGACTTAATATTCAAAAGTTCTCAAGTGAATTTATATAATCCAAAATACTGTAGGGACTTAAACATAATATTAAAAATAGTCAGGTAAAATAATATAATGTAATACAGTGAAGTCTTAAATTTAATGTTTAAATTAGTGTTGAAAATTTGCATAATAAATAATATTGTAGGGTTCTAACCTTAGTGTTTAAATAAGTAAATAGCTCTGTATAATTACTAATATAATAGAGTTTATAGATTCATATTCAAATATAATAAAAAAATATTGTGAACTTATTTAAATTAGTCAAATAAAATGGTATAGTATATAATATTGTAGGGTCTTAAACCTAGTATTTAAATTAGTTTGAAAACAACGTTTTATATTTAATATTGTAGGGTCACTACCTTTAATATTTAAGTTACTGAAGTTATTATATTGTAGTTTAATTAGTAAATGTTCTGAAATATGATCTTTATATCATCCAATTTTGCAGATTTAGATTCAATGACATGAGAAATTTGTGTCTTTTATCTTTAAAAGCTTCTGAGATATTGTGGTTCAAACGCAGAATTAAATTTTAATGTGAAAAAATTTATGACAGGCAATTAAAAAAAATCTTGAAAAGTATTTGATTTCCCAAATGTCTTTATAAATATCCATATTTTATGCTATAAAAAACTGATGATTTAAGTTGTTTTGATCAAAAGGCAAATTTTGGTTTGGTCTATATATCATCAGAAAATGAAAGTAATCCTTTTAGCCAAACGTGGCTTTTACAACAGAGCTGGTTTCAGTTTAAGATGAACAAAATCCACCAGTCGTCACAAATGAGAAGCTGAAAGCATCTTTTGTTGTCGGCAGAAACGCTCAACGTCATCAGTAGCTCAGCAGTAAAGACTGAGGATGCAGTGGTAGTGGATTAGTGCTGCAGACAGGAGACCCCATTAGGACACAGTTAAGGTCTGCTCAAAGTGGTTTGTCTTTGTGGAAAGCCAGTCAGCCTGAAGGGACAGGATTAGAGGTCGATGAATGGAGATTTCAGGGCAAATAGAGCTGATATCTGGAGAAAAAAGCAATACAATAATATGTGATGTAGGCTTATTAAAAGAAGTATTCAACATTTATCCTTCAATGTTGACATTACTGTTAACATGTAAATGAGGCATCTATGTATAGATGAAATGATAAGTCTATCATTTTATCAAGAATTGGTTAAAAAAACAATCAGAAAAATCCTTAATCCCACTCCAGAGGTCATGTTGTTTGGACAAAACAGGAACAATGGTGCATATGTTCAGAAAATCTTCCTCACATATTGTAAAAATGAAAAGTACCACAGATAGTTGAGTAATAAATGCAAACAGAGTTTATCATGAGTAAAGAGCCTCTGTTCTCTCACCTTTGTACAGCAGATCAGTTATGATGTAAATTCAGTGCAACTGTCAGTGTCAGGAAGTTACGGTGACGCCCAAAATCAACATTACTATCAACTTTTACTACATGATGCATTTTAAGATTTAGCTGAAAACAATTTGGACCTTGAGCAATCAGAACGTTTTTTTTTTGTAGCGAAATCTGATTTGTAGTCATCTACTGTCTTAAATGTATCAGACTGTGACTCCAAAACTTCTTTATACTGTATTTCCTATTTAGCATTTGCTTTATTAAAAAAATAAAACTACAATATAATTTTTCTTACAGTTATCTAAGCAAACTAGAACTTATAGTGCATAAATTGTACAATTCTGAACAAAAATGCCCAGAAAATTAGCCTTAACTTATCGAATAATGTAAAAGAAAGTGTAAGAGACTGCTGTGTCTGAAGAGATTTCCCAGATGTGGATTTAGAAACTGATTTGTCATGCTTCCTTTTCAAGCAGCAGCCTTGTTTTGTCGTGTTTACTCCAGTCAGAGTTTGTCCACGGGGTTTCTTTTCTCCACCTCGTCTGCACTTGTGACTGTTTCTCCTACATTGACCTGATTTTCAGTGTCCTCATTATGTTATGTTTCCTTGAGTTAAAGCATCTAGAGAAAGTATGTGGACATAAATTTAATATTGAACATGATTGGTTGGTTGGTTGTGAGGGACATTTTTATTTGTTGTTGATTTTAGAGGCAGGTTTAAAGCATAAAAATGAAATAAACCCATTATTGAACATATAAATGAGTAAAATCTGGTTGTTTAGAGAGTTTGTTGATTGATTTTATTCAGCAAACTTCCAAATCTTGTAACATTTGGTAGAAACAGACACTCCGATGCTATCTGACCGTCTGAAAAGCAGCCCAGACGGCTGGTACAGTAAATCCTGCTGATGAGTCTCTGCAGCGCTGTTTTAAAGGCGTGTTTGGGGGGAAAACATCTTCACTTAATTAAATGTGTTAGTAAATAAAAGATAAGTGTTCATTGCTCATGCGAGTCACTCTGGATCTGCACTTTCAGGACCAGTGTTTAGGATTTGGAAGCATCTTGGAGTGACTTTGCAGATTGAAAACAACCCAATACTCAATTTTTCCAAGTGGGAGGAAGAAACTACGGTTGTCACTTCAATGCTAGAAGGCAAAAAACCCTCTTTTCACACTTGTGGGCTATTTTAGAAAGATGGTAGTGCTGATTAGAACTCATAATAAGCTACAGAAAATAGAATAATTAGCAGTTAAAGGTTATTATACACGACTGACGGCATAATTATGAATAACATGTTCAATTCCTGCCAATTAATCCTCCTAAATTCCCCACTCTGGTCCTTTGAGGTTCACAAGGACACGTCTGAGAGGCAGAAGGCTGCGTTCTTTTTTTAACCACACCATCTGATATGATATTACATCTCACTATTGATCAGCCACGCTGTTCTCGGAGCAGTTTCAGCTGTCAGGGGGAACATCAGGTCCACAGGAGCTGCAGCATTCATGGAACTCGAGCTGCTGGAATTTAAAAAAAGAAGGAAGAGGGAATTGATTATTGATGATGTGTTTCTCTGCTCCTGCAGGTGATCATCGAGAGATATAAAGGAGAAAAGCAGCTGCCCATCCTGGACAAGACCAAGTTCCTGGTGCCTGATCATGTTAACATGAGTGAACTGATCAAGATTATCAGGTAAATCTCAGCTTTTATCTCTTTCTATCCCCTTTTTCTTCAGCAGGACTCTAGACTATTTACATTGGTTGCACTAGTGCGTTTTTTTACATCTTCTTTCCAAACTGCAAACTTTTTACTTAAGTACGTACTGTTTCATGCAGGTAGCACACATGGAAGAATCAGTACTGATTTACACTACCGTTCAAAAGTTTGGGGTCACCCAGACAATTTCACATTTTCCATGAAAACTCACACTTTTATCCATGTGCTAACATAACTGCACAAGGGTTTTCTAATCACCAATGAGCCTTTCAACACCATTAGCTAACACAATGTAGCATTAGAACACAGGAGTGATGGTTGCTGGAAATGTTCCTCTGTACCACTATGGAGATATTCCATTAAAAATCAGCTGTTTCCAGCTAGAATAGTCATTTACCACATTAACAATGTCTACACTGGATTTATCATTCATTTATTTTTATTTTTCTACTGATATTACCTAAATGGTTGCAGTATTTAGCTGCTGCAAAACTGCAAATTCCCCATATCAACAAAATACTGCACCTTAAACCTTTGCAGTCTGCTTGCATGCTAAATCTTGTTTATACTTGAGATGTGACGTGACTGCAGTGAGGATTGTGGCTCATAATGGTTTAAAAAGCATGCTAACTGCATACTACAGAAGGTATTTTTGGTATACTCTTGTGACAAACTGAATCTTTAGTGTTCTATACAGCATGAAAGTATGGATATTGGAACACAACCGTAATCATGCAAACAAAATTCTCCACCACAAGTAAGACATTTTCTGAATTTGGATCACAATTCTCCCTGCAGATTTAGTTGATCTCATGGTATATAATTGTGCATAAAGTTAATAGAAATCCTGTCAATTTAAGTCATGCTAAAGGTCCAATTGTAAAATCTATGCCACCTGTTTTCACTTTAGTTTTATTCTGAACATTCTGATGGTATGTGTCCTACAGGGTCTCACTTGCAAACTTTCTCTTTATTATGAAAATAGTTCAGCAAAACATCTTTCTGAAAACATTTGAGGGAAGAAATAAGTTTCTGAATCTGTCATCATTGTGGTTTAACAACAGCTAGTTTAGAGGTTCTCTGAATGTTTCGCAAGGCGTTGGACCTCCACGCGATGCTCTTGATTTGCATGAACTTTATGCAAATGAGGTGTGGGTAACGTGACGCCCCTTTGCTTGAAATGCGACGCAGCACTACCAGAATGCAGTGCGGGGCGTTTCACATAGATAATGAATAGAAAGTGTTAAAGTGATGCTCCTGTGGACACATACGGGACTCTGCTTCCTTACAAGGTTCAGTTGTTGCTTCCTACCTTGTGTTTCCCCACCTCCATGCTGGACGGCTCACTGTAGTGGTTGTCCTCCATGTTATCCCTCATTCAGCTGCTTCTCCAGAGAGTCTCATCCAGCAGATGGACTCCACCAACTTGGACTGCAGCTGGTGACGGTAGCGAGCGATCACAGCGTCCTTGTTCTGCTCTGGACCAGACCTCCAGCTGCTGCAGGTTCTGCTTAAAATATACCTCCAGCTTGCAGAGCAAATGAAAGATTGCCGTCTCCACCTGCAGTCCCAGATGATGAATCTGGACTCCATCTGCAGGATGAGAGACTCTGGAGGCAGCTGAGTGAGTTTCAAGATAAAATGCTCACCTGCAGCACCTTGAATCACACCTGTTTGATTCCTCCCAGAAGCAGATCACCCACCTCTAGATGGCAGACGCTACTAGGCAGAGATCACACAGAGAAGCCTCTAGTTCACACTCGGTTACTGTAATGAAGGTTACAGAGTAAAATAAGGCGTTCTAATGTCAGATTTACTTGAGTTAAAGTGAATTAATTTAATCTACTAGGATGGACAGAGAGCCAGACCTGCTAGATATAAAACAAAGGGGTCTGACATCATCCACCTCCATTCTTTTCTCTGCTTTCATCTCCTTTCTCTTCTTTTTCCTCCCCTTCTCCTCTTCATTTACTGTACAGACTCCTTTATCTACTTGTCCTCTCCTCTATCCTTCTTCTGCATTTTCCTTTCAGTGCTTCTTTTCCTATCCTCTTTATTCATTCTTTTTAATTTTGTTCCTTTCTCCCTCCTTTGCTGTACTTTTTCCTTCTCCTCCTTTCATTTCCTCTTCTTTTCCTTTCACCTCATTACCTCACCTCTCCTGTTATTTCCATTTTTTCTCTCTGTTTTTCCTTTTAAGTGTTGGGCTCTCATTTTCATCATCTTTTTCCCCTCTTGTCTGCTATTTTCTTGTCTTTCCCTCTTGCTTTCTTTTAAATTCATGTCCTCCCTCTGTTTTTCTTTCCCATCATTTATGTCCTTTCTCATTCTCTGTCCTCCTATTTTTCCTTTCATCTTTACTGTCCTCTTGTTTGTACTTTCTCCAGCCTTCCTGTCCTTTTCTAAAGTGTGTCAGTAAAAAGCAAATTAAGTCGTTTTTGGTTTTGGAAGACATTTCACCATCATTTAAGGAGCTTCCTCAATTGTGACAGTTGGGAAGTTCCAAGTATTTATTTTAACCTCCAACTCACATGACTGGAGACTCATCAACGCCTAGAAACTAACATGAATTAAGGTGTGAATGGTGGAAAAACTACTGGGAGGGGAGTCAGGACGGCATTGTAAAGACCCGATAAGTTTATCTCTTTAGAGTCCAGTTTAACAGATATCTTCCTTCAGTCCTCCTTCAGGAGTGTCTCTATTGATTTAGATGCAGATGAGTCTTGATCTGAGGTGGATCTGTCATAAATATATCTAGATCTGTGAACTCCTCATTGCATTGGACGACATACACAAGGTCCTCTATGAACTTTGTCTCTGATACACTTCAAACCCAGCAACATTTGAGACAGAAACTGGTGATTAAACCGTGATTATAAAACACCCAAACATGAGCTGAGCTGTGTTTTTATATGCAGCCAGGAGTGCAAAGACCTGTATGCAATGGAGACTAAACAACCGATTCACAACACTGGAAGACTCAGCAGTCCACCTGCACCTAAAGGATAGAGAGTCTCCTTTGAGGGCAGCAATATTCACATTCTGGACAGAAAAGTGGATGAATCCATATATAGTAGGGTTGTCAAGGTTAACCGGTTTTACAATAACCACGATTATAAATAGATATTCGTCACATTTTTCACAACCACGATTATCCGTAGAAAAGCCTCGCGAGAGGTGCAATGCAAGAAGCGTGAGCTGCGCTGAGTGGAGAGAGAGTGGCTCCTTGGCCTGTGCGCGCGCTCCTGTCTAATCGGCATCACTGCGCGCACACACACACACACACACACACACACGCACACACACACACACACACAGAGAGAGAGAGAGAGAGAATTATATGATCAGTTATGACAGATTCTTTACTCGTAGTGTCCCTAATATTGTGGCCGCTGTGCGCAATGAGGTTGCCAAGATGGGACTGTACGCCGCACGCGCGGTAACTGTCGGTTCCGAAGTCAGCGGTCCGGCGGCCGGGCCGCCCCGAGGACCCCCCGTGCCCCGAGTTTCCTCCCGGAGCCAAAACAACCGGCGGGTCGGGAGCTCCGGTTACCTCCTGCGCTCCCGTTCCCCGCCCGTCGCAGCCGGGCTGCTTTCCTGCGTCCGCAGGCGAGGGGAAGGCGGCGGGCCGCGGCGGGTGGGGAATGGGAGCGCAGGAGGGAACCGGAGCTCCCGATCCGCCGGTTGTTTTGGCTCCGGAAGCCCGTGCCCTCCTCCGAAGATGCTGTCGGCCCGGTCCCCTCAGCAGGGAGTGTGGTCCGGGAAGCCCCGCTGCCCGCTGACAGTGGTAGTGGAGGAGACAGTAACCTCCAGGACAGGGAGGCTGTCTGTCTGCCTGGACCTCCTGTCAGACTCTAGAGTTTTCCCTGGGAAATGATCCGGGTGTTTTGATTAATTGTTGTAAAATTAGTGGTGAATTGTTTATATAAACGTTTTAGTAAAAATAAATAAGACTCCCATTTATCCTTTTTTCTGTAGTTATATTGTCTAAAATTGTGGAGGATATTTAAAGCTTAAAATGAAGTGTTTTTAGAATCTTTAAATGTATTCTTTTTATGTCTTTTTGTTTTGTTTGATTTACAAAGTAAACACTACGTTATCAACCATACATTAAATTGCAACATTCCATAATACATAAAAGTCTCAAAGAGGCACTTCACTAGAACCAATAAATACATATTGAACATAAATAAGTAGTAATTATACATCATTTACAAGATTCCCAGACTGAATAGTTGCTGTAATGTGCCTGCCAGTTTTTGTAAGCATATTTTTGTCTAAATTAAGGCAGTATTTGCTTATTTTTTTCCTACATCATATAAGCAGCAGCACTCATATATAAATAGAGCGTTTAAATCCAATCCATGTGATCAGTATCGGTAATCGGCATTCAAGGATGAACGGTATCGGTGATCAGCAGCAAAAAACCTGAGCACATCCCTAATTATTATTAATATTATAGAGAAAACAGCACAGTTTTTAATGCTAATCTTATAATTTTATTTTGTTTTAATGATGGCAGCTAAGGAAGCCTTTAAGTTCCTCAAGTTAATGACTGTTTTGTAATGCAATTTGCACTTTTATTTACTACAAAGACGTGTTGGAACAATTTATTTTATTTTATAAGAACAGTAAATGTTTAAAAGTTTAAGTATTATTAAAGAGTTTATTTAAATACAAACACTGTTTTTTTTTCTTTCATAATGTCGATAATCGTGAATAATCGTAAAATCGCAATATTTCCTTCCACAATAATCGTGGCTCAAAAAATTGAAATCGTGACAACCCTAGTATATAGTAAACTGGAACAGCCATCCCAATCAATCAGAACAGAAAAAAATGTTTTGGATGAGATTAGAAACGTACATAACCCCTCTAAAGGTCACAGCAAGTGTTACTTTGCAATATGTTTTACATCCCTTCTGATCCATGAGAACAGTTCATGCATTTAGGAAAACACTCAACACAAGTGTGACAATATGTGGTGCAAATATTGCTCAGATTTGTTTTAAAAGACGGACCTCTGGCAGTATACAGATGCTGGTTGTGATTGTTTTATGGTTAATGTTCAGACTTCAGCTGCTGATATGATTCAGTCTTTGTCCTTTGGATATATCCAGCTGTTACTGTTTAAATCTACAGTGCTTTTATGATAAATATTTGTATATTTAGGAGTTAAGGAATAAAAAAAACTTGAACACAGCCCTCAGCCAGCAAAACTACAACTACATAAGTCAGTGTTACAACTAGAACCAGATGTGTCAGTAATAATCATAACATCTGCATCCACAGCTGAAGGTGCACTGACTGTCTGTGGTCACAAAGCTTTTTTATGAAGCAGCATCTCTGGCTGTTACTGCAGGGAGTCGCTGCATCTTCAGCTGCGCCTTCTGAGATCCAAATCTGCTTCATTGCATTATGAAAGAGAACCAGGAGCTGGTTCAGCAGCTCTCTCACCGACTGCTGCAGAGACTCTCAGTGCGACTGCAGCCTGAGGATGACATCAGGGCTCAACAATCTATTTCAAAACCAAACTGCAATTTGAAACAGTGCAATCAGCAAATCGCAAAAGGCTGCAGTTTAGGATATACGCTCTGCAACACTTCTGACTCATTGTTTTAATTGTCTCGGCGATGATTTTGCAAATTCATGCCACCCTTCATGTGGTAACGCCCCATCACATCTTTTAAATCTATTACACGCTGAATATTAGGCTTTAAAACTTTAACTGTTAATAGTTGAGCTCTTAATGACAAACTTGTGCCTGTAGTCATCGTTACATTTATGGCTGCGACATGTTTCATCGTTTTAACACCGACTACATGCAGCAGTAATGTGGGCGCAGTCATACTTGTACTTTTACTTTACATACCAGTCAATCTCTAGTTTGTATGGATCAGAAGGAATATTTAGTGTGTGGCTAATAAAAGCGAATCCAAAAATTCTCACATTGACTCTTCCAGGGCTCTGTAGAAACATCTTCAAGAACCAAAAACAAGTTAACTTTCCTGTAATCTACTGAGAGCCTACAGACCTACCTAATCACTGTGGTCATGTCTTCTTCCCCCCACCAGGAGGCGCCTCCAGCTGAACTCCAACCAGGCTTTCTTCCTGCTGGTCAACGGCCACAGCATGGTGTCGGTGTCGGCCGCCATCTCCGAGGTGTACGAGCGTGAGCGGGACCAGGACGGCTTCCTCTACATGGTTTATGCCTCCCAGGAGACCTTCGGCGCCGCCCAGTGAACGGCCTTCCTCCTCCTTCCATCCTCCCTGGCGATTGGACAATTGTAATTTTTAGCCTCCCCCCCCCTCGTCCCCTGCTGCACACCTTTAGTCTCGACTGTAAGAACAAAACAAACAAGAAACACAAACTGCTAAAATCCAAACACAGCATTTGTTAATTTATCTTTAACGTTACAGCAGCAGATAGACTGTTTGTGTATCGCCACACTCACCCAGTAGCAAAAAGCCACAAAGGGTTGAAGCAGAACAGCAGAGTTTAGGTAGAGAAACCCCCAAAGTCTGACGATGACTCAGGCCGGGAGAGTCTTTCAGTGTGTGTTGCTTCGTCCTCTCCGGTTAAAATCCCGTCTCGTACGCGACGACAGTTCTGTTCAGTGTTGTGGTGTCTCCTAGGCTGTATGTCTGTTAATGTATATATACACATTTCAGGTAGTGATGTTACGTACAGGTGGTGAGGATCCACCACTTATCTATCTACATATATATATATATACATATATATATACATTAGATACCCAACAAAGCCAGCCTTAGAGGCAAGGTTTCTGGAGACGAGGGCACGAGAGAGAGATTGTTTTTAACCGAGGGTTTTTACTGCAGTTGCAAAATGTAAAGCTTTAGGGATTTTTTTTTTTTTTTTTTTAGCCGGAGACGTTTTAAAAATTAAATGTTAATCAAGCGCATCTCTGCTGTGTCTCGTCACATCCCCCCATCCTTCGGTGTTTTTAATCCCTCCCTGCCTTGTAGCCTGAAAGCATCTTCACTGTAACAGAAAAGGATGTTAGGAAAAAAAAAACAAAACGCTTTGCTCTGATGATTGTAGTTTGCAACAAAAAAAAAGTTTAAAAAAAAAAATGCCTTGGTGTACAGATAATATTGACTATTAAAGGGGTTCCCATCAGAGTGTAGCCAAGTTGACTTTGGAGACACTACGAGGAGTGTGGTGTGACTGCATGTGTGAATGGAGGACGAGGGGAGAGAGCGTCCTCATCTTCTTTGTTTCTTTTACCAAGAGTAACTTTAAGGAATGGCAGGTTGATGAGCATCGCGCCTGACTTGTCCATCTGTGTTTCCCCTTTGAGCCGCGGGGCTGATTTCCCAGAGCGTCGCTGTGGTTTGCAGCGACTTCTGACTTGACATCTGCCCTGGTTGGTTTTTAAAGGGCTGCACTGCTGAACATCCTCGTCTGTCTCCTCCTCACCGTCTTCTTAACAAGTTTGAGGTTTTAGCTGCTTTGTATCGCAGTATTTTATCTTTTTTTTGGTTCTTTTTATTTAATGTGATTTTTATCTCATTGTCTCGACTCTGCTCCGTCTGCAGTTATGTGAAGGTGACTTTATTTTGTTCCCGACTAGTCAAAGCCACTGTGTGTTGGTTACAGAGGGGTGGAGCATTTGTTTCAGTGCTGTCTTTTCTGCCTGCTCCTCGGTTTCAAACACACACATCCACACACAGCAATATCACACAGCCTCCTTTATGTATTTATGTTGGTATTTTGTAAACAATAAAAGGAGAAAAAAAAGAGGTTCCTGTTTTTTTTCCTGACTAAATGATAGACTTTTATTAATGTGTTTGCATTATTTTGTTGCTCAGAACACTTCATAAATAACACGCAGCTGAAATTCTTAGGATTTTGTGTCATTGCTTACTGAGCAAATCACATCTTAAACTATCATTTCGCACATATTTACGGAATTTATTGAAAAAAGACTAGAGTGACATCAAGCGACAGGCTGCTCACAGTCAGAACAGCTAAAGCTAAAGCTAGCGGCCTTATAAACTGACAGGTATTGCAGTTTTTAGGGCATGAATTTGGCATTTTGGCCGTTGCTATTAATGCACTACTGGAAAAATTGATTTGGATTAGACAAAGAAAGTTACAATACACTGCTGACAGAGTACCTATTTTAGTTAATAACATCATTTCTATAGCAAAAATATTTCACTAGACAACTGAGCACGGCTGCACAATTATTTTGATCAATGTTGAGATCCCTATTCACCCATTTATCACAATCACTCATTGATTTTAGACTTTTTTTTAACTGTACTTGTGCATGTTGTGCTACATTCCAGCTAATATATAAATCTACATCAAATGAAGACTAAATATAAATTTCATCTGCATTTTGTGAAGCAAAATATGTATGTAATTGTGCCAAAAATGCCACATGTACTAAACAGCTGTTTACTGACTGACGTTACAATCTACCAGTGTTCCCTCAAACAGGATATAGCAGTTCTGATGGTGCAAATTTGGCATTTTGAGCTTTGCCAGTCCTGTACAATAATGGATAAAACTGAGAACTAGTTTTTCTGCAATAAAAAAAAGTACAATAATTTTCACCAGATAACTGCAAACAAATTGGAAAGGATTAAACTAACAAGGTGCGCTGCTGCTGCTGACAGAGAAGCTGTTTTTGGCCTGTATCATCATTTCTGTAGCTGATGAGCATTTGATGAATTATTTTTGATCAGTATTTGCCTGTTTACCACAATTATTAATTGATTTTAGAGACAGTTTTTTCATTTGCCCTTTTGCATGTTGTGCTGCTAATGTACAAATCAGCATCAAAATAAAGACTTTCTATGATTTTCACCTGAATTTAGTGCATCTCCTGAAGGCAAAATATCAATATAATTGTACCCAAAATGCCACGCGTATAAAACATCTGCTTACTGATACAGACAGTACAATTTACTAATGTTCCCTTAACGCCTCACGTGCCCAGTTACAGCAGTGCAGCAACGCAAACAGGTGTTTGACCAAGAATAAATCTGGAAAGAGTGAAATAACGCAGTCTAATGTCACATCTACCCAAGCTGACATCAACTGATTTCATCTACATTGGCTGTTTTCTAGAAGCAAAACATTGTAAATATCAGTATTTTTGTTTTTCATGTTCATTTAACTGTCGCTCAGTCGAAATCATAATCCTGATTAATATTTGATTAATTTTGCAGCCCCACTCTAAATGGGACCACAATTTCCAAAATAAACCTCATGCTGTGTCAAAGGAGGCTTTAAAGTAGCCAATAAGTCCATAAACTTATTAGAAAAATGTTTACTAAGGCAATAAAAGATGAGAGAAGTAGTGGCATTTTCTCATAGACTTCTATACAATTTCATTTATTCTGTAATCAACGGAGGCGCCTCCTGCTGGCCGTTAGAAAGAATGCAGGTTTAGGAGACTTTTGTGTTGGTTTCACTTTAAAGCTAGAGGCTGCATCTCTCTTTTATATACAAAATATAAAACAGGACATCATAGCAGAGACTTAAATATATTATAGGGGTAATTATCTCCATCAGGGCACCTCGACTTTGGAACGACTGAGGAGCTGCCTGAGGAGATAAAGCTTGCAGATTCAGTAACGTCTTTTAAATCACTTCTGAAAACCCACTTTTATAGACTTGGTTTTATTTGAAGTTTACTTTTAACTTTAATTAGTTTTAGTGTTTTATTCTGTATCATGTCCTGTTTATTTTATATGTTCTCTCTTGCTTTATTTTAATTTTAGCTGCCTGGTTCTTTGGTGTGATGTCATCTTTAATTATTTAATTCTTTAATTTTTTGTTTTTTTAATTTCTAACTTTAACCTTCTATCTTATTCTTTGATTTTTAAACTGCCTAGTTCCTTTGTTTGATGCATGTGCTAATCTAGCTATTCATTTAACTTATCATTTTTACTATTTATTTGATTGGACTGCTCTGCCTTGTCTCCTTATGTCTTGCTTGACTGTCTGTATTTGCATGTTTTGACTGTCAAAGCACCTTGTGAACATTGTTCTTAAGGGTGCAATATAAAGTATTATTATTATTATCTGATTGTAAAATGCTCAGAGTGTCTAGAAGACTCATTTCTGTCTCACATTACTGTTGCATAAATACCACAAATAGGAGACCCTCCATAAAAGGTGAATATCAACAGTCAGAAAGCTGTAAACAAGCTGCTGGCTATACAGGATATTTGGCTCTAAAACTGGGTTACTGTATCCACATCAAGTCCACCTCTGTTACACCAACAGCCTGGATTTAAGCAGCATCAAAGAGAAACATCACTTTGTTGGCAGTAATGTACCTGTTAATGCAGGTGCTCACTTACTAATCAAGGCTTTAATAGTTCTTCAGGTGAAAAAGCTGTGATACATTCTGCAGCACACACTTTCAGAGAAAATATAAATAAATGTGAGGTGTTTCCCTTTTTGAGCACTCCTGGTAACACTGAACTCACAACCCAATATTAGCACATATAATGAAAAGTTGATTAAACTTGGAATAATGTGATTTTTTTTCAGCACTTATTAGCAGTGAAGTTAGTTTTTCCTTAACAAGTATCATCTTTAACGCTGTTACTGCAAGATGAATGTCTAAATAGTTGCCAAGTCACACCTGGAAGCAGCAAATACGAGGCTCTTTAGCCGCTAAATAATTCACTGTTTTCACCTGCTAATAACTAACTGTGTCTACCTGCTCTTTGGTGCTGAGCAGCTCAACTATATTTGGCTTTTGGAGCTTTTTCATGGAAAACAACGTAACAAGAGCAGGCAGTGAAAGTGAATCACAGAACAAATAAATTCATTCTTAAGGTCTGTAAAAGAGGGAGTTGCAGACTGAGAGAATAACAGCCAATAGGTACACTTATAAAAGACAGCTATCAAGCAGCTAAAAGTCTACAGATAAAACTCTTAAAACACTGGAAAAAAGGAGCAATTCCTTAAAAATGACAATATTTATAAGTAACCTCCTGTTAAAATAAGGCACAAACATTTGAAACAATGCAATATATTCTGTTAACTGATAAAAACTAAATTAAACATCTATCCTTCGCAGATGTTCAGGGCTATGAATTACAATTTCCAGACAAAAGGCAGCATGCTTGTTTGACAGAGACTTCGAATCAGAAGACAAATTGCAATGTCAAACATAATAATCACAATGTTTTTTGTGGGGGTTTTTTGATATGGTTATGTCCTGAGCACTGACATATTGTTGTACACATATCTTTAGCACATGAACATTATGTTTTTTTAGTCAGTTTTTCTAACACAACTATTTATGTAGACAATGATGGTTCTATTATGGAACCAGTTTGACATGTTCAGGTGTTCTTTGTGTGAAAACTCAGAGATTTCAGGTATCAGAAGGTGGTTTTCAACTTTCTTTGTTAACTTTCTGCTTCAACTTTAAACTAAATTTCCTTCACTAACCCAGCCCTCTGGACTTCCAGGAAGCTGTGTTCCTATTGGCTGTCCAGGTGGCTGCTTGGTGTTATCAGGAACACCTGAGCAGCTCAGTGTCTTCCTGCTTTATTTAGCTGCAGACAAACATTTCCTCTGCTTCTCTTCACCACAGAACCGGGTTTGGTTCCGTTGCTTTAGTGTGTTCTTTAGGCGTTGGCTTGCAGCTTCCAGCAGTAAAATCGTCTTTAATGTGTTTCTTGGTGTGTTTTAGGGCTTTGTACTGGATAGTTGTCTTGGTAAATGTGGTTCTTTAGCCACAGTTAGCACATGGTGCTGATGTGTGCAGTGATTAGTTGATTTGGTGCAGCTGAGTTGTGTCTTTATCTTGGCTGTAGTGAGTCTTTAGAGGTTTTTGGTCAGACACATTCTGTATTCTTGTTTGAGAACCAGCGCTGGTTGTCCAGAAGGTAAGAGTTCCTGTCCTGATTCTCTGTTCTCAGAGGTTCTCTGGTAGGCTGCAGGAGACTTTAGCGTTTGGGTTGTGCTAGTTTGGTTTTTGTATGGTTTCATTTGGACGACTATCTTGAGGCCCCTCCATGTGGTTTAGTGAGGTTTTCTGGAACAGTTCTACAAAGCAACCTGCAGCAGAAGAGACTTTGAGAGTTTTTAGGAAGTTCTGCAGACCAGACTTTAGAGCAGCAGAAACATTTGTCAGCAGTTTGAGCAGGAGAAGGTGAGCTTCAGAGTAGAAATGAGATGGAAACCTTCTTGACCCGTGTGGTGAGGTCCTGTACCAAGAGTTTGAGCAGGTTGTGAAGAGTCTGTAGTTCTTTGGTCTGAAAGTACAAGAAGAGTCGACTCATTAAAGGAGAAAACAGGAGATATTGTTGGTTCTTCTGTCGCTCTGCAGTTTCCAGTTTCCTTAGACTGAATAACAAGTTTACATTTTAAATGATTTCCCATTTGAGCCCAAGAAGACTTCAATAAACTCCCTCCATCCCCTGGACACAACAGATTTTATTACCATGTTAAATCTTTTTTTTAAAATATGTTTTTGAGTTTTAATCATAGTTTTTCTCTTTGCTTGTTTAGTTTTGTCATCTGTGTAAAAGGTGCTAAACAAATAAAGTTGAATTGATAAACTGAATAATTGACTAACTCATGATTGTGACAACAGAAGTATTTTCATTTTAAGGGTTTGTTTCATTTTTAAGGTTGCGGTTAAAATCTTGACAGAAAAAAAGATTAAAGAAATAAACTACATTTTAAAAAAGCAATTAAATCAAAGGAAAAAACATTTAATACAATAAAGCTTTTAAAAAGAAAATTAAACATTAAATTATATTATATTAAACAGACAAAATATTTAATTAGATAATTAAACAGAAGATACAAAATGTAATTATGAAATTAAACAAATTTTTTAAAATGAAAATATTAAACATTAAAGATGAAATATTTTAGATAATTAAACATTTAAAAAATACAAATAACTGAAGAATATTAAACATTTAAAAAAATACAAATCATTTAATTAGATTATTAAAACTTTAAAAAGACAAAACATTTAATTTAAAAATTAAATGTTTAATTAGAAAATTAAATCTTAAAGACAATAAAACTTTAAATAGGAATTAAACTGAAAATACAATGAAGCATTTAAAAAGAAAATTAAACATTAAAAGGTGGTAAAACATTTAAAAAGAAAAACCTTAAAGATTTAATTGAAAAATTAAACATTGGGAAAGAAAAGGAAATTTTTCAAACAAGCCGATAAAACATTTGAAAAAACAATTAAACATTACAAAGACAAAACATTTGGAAATCAAATCAGACATTAGAAAAGAATAAAAGGTGAGAAAAGAGCAAAACTAAAAGTTTAAGAAGAATCAAACTAAAGACGAAACATTTCAAAAGACACCAGTTAGACTTTAGTAGATCAAATTAAACAGAAGAAACAATAAAATGATCAAAAAGAGCAAAAACAGATAAAAGTCTTGAAGCGTTTTCTAGTCTGAAATGAAAACATCAAGTTGTTTCTTCAAACATTTCCTCTTTCTATGTTCTTGGTTTGATTGTGGATAGATTTACTAAGAACTCATTTCAGAAAACTGCTTTCCAGATAAAGTCTACTAGTAGTTGAAGGCATTGATCAAACTAATGTTACCTTCTGATCTCCACAAACTTTACTGTTCAGTGAAGAGAATCAAAGTTTGCTGAGGATTTCTAAAAAACCCACAGGTGAAGGTCTGAGAAGAACTCAGATGGATGATCTAAATGTGAAATCAAGACTCATGGTCACAAGTTTTAAGGCTTCTGTTAACCAGATAGTTCAAACTAACAGAGAAGTACTGAGAAACTTTTGAAACTTCAGTTCTCAGACTGTCTGAAGGTTCAAATTAACAGAGAAGTACTCAGGAACTTAGAATATATCAGTCCTTGGACTGTCTGAAAGTTCAATCTAACAGAGAACTACTGTGGGACTTAGAAAATTTCAGCCCTCAGACTGTCTGAAAGCTCAAGTCCTGAGGACTCGGGAGGTCTGGAGGCTTTGGAAAGTCTTGGAACTGAGGGTTCCACCCTCCAGCACAAAGGCTGAAGTCCAACCCCCTGAGAAAAACGGTCGAGTCGAGACTTGAGTTAAAAAAAAACTCGAACACGACAAAAAATAGATGATAAATGCGCAAAAAAAAGAAGAATTAGTATCTGAGCGAATAGCTCAGGGGGATAAGAAGACAGACTACCAAGCGGAAGGTCGCAGGTTCAAGACCCACGACGGGCAATTTTCTTTCTTTGTCTTTGTCAGGATTTTGAGAAAAGTTTAAGAAGTGTCTGGTCTTGAACCAGCGACCTGCAGCTCCATAGGCAAATCCTTAACTCACTGAGCTACAGATCAGATAAAAAGAAATAAATTCGTCGTCCCTTTGGCATCGTAGTTCCTGAAGTGACCACATGGGCGGAGCCAAGGCGGAGTCTGGGTGGAGTCGGGGCGGAGAGTAGGCGGGGAGGTGGGTGGCGGCCTCCCCCCTCTACTCCCCCACCTCCCCCCACCACCCACCACACCTTCCCCCGCCCGACGAGTTCTTCGAGTCTCCACGAGTTCTTCCAGTCTCCACAGGTTTTCCTGAGTTTCTGGAGTTTCCACCAGGTCAGAGGCAGAACAAGTTGTCATGAAGAGGTGCTGAAGTCGGCCAGGATGGACTGACTTTTTACAGCGACGAGAAGGAAGACAACTAGAAGAGCAGGTCTTTAATCACCATCCATAAAATCCATGGAGTCGCTCCAGAGAAATGAAGGTTGGTCAACTTTTATCAACCTCCATCCAGATATTCAACTTGATATCTTTACTTTCAGATTTTTAGCACCACAAAACTTGAAAAAATGTAGGGAAAAAGAAAACATACACTGGACATACACCTTTAGTATCACACTTTATTATCATTTATTAGGACTTTAATGGAATCCACCAGCAGATTTACTTTTTGTTGACAGACTTTATTCTTGTCGTCGTGGGACTGCAGTATTTAAAACTGTTCCTTCTATTTGACCTCATGTTTATTAGTTTTAGTGGAGAAAGTTATTTTAATTGTCCATTGGTCTCTTAAAAACCAAATAATAAATTGGATTAGTCAAGAGCTTTAAATTTCTTACTTTGTCATATTTTAGATATGACAAAAAATATAAAAATAAAGTGTCTTGAGACAATTTGACCTGTAATTGGCGTTATATGAATAAAATTGAATTTAAATTGTATGTATCTTGTAATGGAGTAATTCAGCCATATATGTTGGAAAACACATTTTCTTTGACCATTAATCTGTTGACTGTTTTCTCCACTAATTCATTTCTTCTTTTGGTTTATAAAATGTCAAACCCAAATATATTCAGTTTACTGTCATAAAAACCAAAAAGATTTACATTCATGATGCAGGAATCAGGCAGTTTTTCACTTTTTATCTTAGTTTAGTCAGAAAGATAGTTGATAATGTGTAAATTGTTGCAGCTTGTGAGCCGTAGAAGGTTTTAATCTTTGGGGCCGAGTGTCAGAAAACATTTAGAAACCAACATCAACAAAACACTCAAAGATTTGAACATCATTAAAGGGAAATCCAATTTTTGCATGACAATGTCTAATTAAAGGACATTTATTTCCAACGTAAATGTGTGATATTCATCCTCTGGAGCTTTCTCTTCACATCGTCTTCCACCTGGACTGGTTTGGTCGGGAGCATGTGCAACAAACATTTGAAAAACTGAGTCTGGATATGCTGCTCTGTCATGAACTCCTAAGTTTAGGGAAAGTTCAAACAAAAGAGGACAGTTCAGATAAGACTTGAGAATGAGCTTATTTTGAACAAACATCTCAGACTTTCTGAGCTTCAGCACCTCTAGCAAGATATTTTAACAACAAGCAACTCAACAGATCCACAAGTTGGAGAGAGTTAGCTTTAGCTGAGCCAAAGAACATGTGGGATGCTAACCTAGCAAATATTTCAGATTTTTCTCTGTGAATTCTGAGAAATAATTTACTATTTAATGACAGAGTTACATATCTTAACTCAGTCTCATTAAAACAGACTCTAATTCAGTGTCATACATCCATATTAAATAAATTATGTTCAAAAATCGCATTTTTTTTCCGACACAGTATACTATGGCGTTTTTTCTTGCGCCAAAATTCATGATGTTTTTTTTCAAAGAAAACCTTTCTGGAGTGTTTTTTCACAGCCTCCTTTACATTATTTCATCATATGGCACGTTTTTACATGTTGAAAAAGCGCATTTTTTTTAGACATAGTATACTAGGGCGTTTTTTTTGCGCCAAAATTCATGATGATTTTTTTTTTCAAAGAAAACCTTTCTGGAGTGTTTTTCACGCCCTCCTTTACATTATTTCATCATATGGCACGTTTTTACAACATGTTTGAAAAATGGCATTTTTTTTCGACATAGTATAGTAAGGCGTTTTTTTTGCGCCAAAATTCATGATGATTTTTTTTTCACAGAAAACCTTTCTGGAGTGTTTTTCACGCCCTCCTTTACATTATTTCATCATATGGCACGTTTTTACAACATGTTTGAAAAATGGCATTTTTTTTCGACATAGTATAGTAAGGCGTTTTTTTTGCGCCAAAATTCATGATGATTTTTTTTTCACAGAAAACCTTTCTGGAGTGTTTTTCACGCCCTCCTTTACATTATTTCATCATATGGCACGTTTTTACAACATGTTGAAAAAGCGCATTTTTTTCGACATAGTATACTATGGCGTTTTTTTTGCGCCAAAATTCATGATGATTTTTTTTTCAAAGAAAACCTTTCTGGAGTGTTTTTCACGCCCTCCTTTACATTATTTCATCATATGGCACGTTTTTACAACATGTTTGAAAAATGGCATTTTTTTTCGACATAGTAAAGTAAGGCGTTTTTTTTGCGCCAAAATTCATGATGATTTTTTTTTCACAGAAAACCTTTCTGGAGTGTTTTTCACGCCCTCCTTTACATTATTTCATCATATGGCACGTTTTTACAACATGTTGAAAAAGCGCATTTTTTTTCGACATAGTATACTATGGCGTTTTTTTGCGCCAAAATTCATGATGATTTTTTTTTCAAAGAAAACCTTTCTGGAGTGTTTTTCACAGCCTCCTTTACATTATTTCATCATATGGCACATTTTTACATGTTGAAAGAGCTCATTTTTTTCGACATAGTATACTATGGCGTTTTTTTCTTGCGCCAAAATTCATAATGATTTTTTTTCAAAGAAAACCTTTCTGGAGTGTTTTTCACGGCCTCCTTTACATTATTTCATCATATGGCACGTTTTTACAACATGTTTGAAAAATGGCATTTTTTTTCGACATAGTATAGTAAGGCGTTTTTTTTGCGCCAAAATTCATGATGATTTTTTTTTCAAAGAAAACCTTTCTGGAGTGTTTTTCACGCCCTCCTTTACATTATTTCATCATATGGCACGTTTTTACAACATGTTTGAAAAATGGCATTTTTTTTCGACATAGTAAAGTAAGGCGTTTTTTTTGCGCCAAAATTCATGATGATTTTTTTTTCACAGAAAACCTTTCTGGAGTGTTTTTCACGCCCTCCTTTACATTATTTCATCATATGGCACGTTTTTACATGTTGAAAAAGCGCATTTTTGTGGACATAGTATACTATGGCGTTTTTTTGCGCC